>NC_056741.1:1803332740-1803522740 GCF_019279795.1 Protopterus annectens | reverse complement strand
TGCTAATACTGATCAGAGATGCCTTTCCTTTTTGGGATTTTGCTCTATCATCTAGTAGCTTCCTCCTTCTATTGTATAGTTTGTTTATGGCTGGGGTCCACCAGACAGGACGTCTGCCTTTGGAGGACTGGGTCTTGGTTTTATTTGGGATTGCATTATCCATGCATTCCTGAAGGTGTTCATAGAATGCGTTTATAAAGGATTCTGCGGTCTGGGCCGTATTTTCCACAGGCCCGGGGGCTTTGAAGGATTCCACCTCAGTTTTGAGGAGTGTGAAATTTGCTTTAGAGAAGTTTTTCACTGTGGTTTTCAGGGCAGGGGGTGGAGTCGGGATGTGAATATCCAGTGAGATTAGTTTATGGTCTGATCTTACCAGTGAGGGATACACTTCTGTTCTGGAGCATAGAGTCCCCTTGTTGGTGATGATCAGGTCCAGTATGTTTTCCCCTCTTGTGGGAGTGGTAACAAGTTGTTCCATAGCATTTGAGTTTATAAATTCTAGGAACCTTTGGGCTAGGGTGTTGGAGCTAGAGTAATGCTCCCAGTCTATGTTTGGGTAGTTGAAGTCGCCCAATATAATGGTGTTTGGAGAGACCTTCATATTTTCCAGTGTTCTCAGGAAGGCCGAGTGGGGTTCCTGGGTTTGGGAGGGTGGTCTGTAGCAGGCTATAAACTGGAAGGCAGTTTTACCCACTGTTAGTTGCACATGGATAGTCTCTGAAGCTTCGTGCTGTGCCACCAACCTGGAAGTGTGGGTATCTTTGCCGAATATTGATACTCCCCCTCCTTTTGTGGTTTGGTCCAAGTTTTGGGGCCAAAAAGCATGGTATGAGGTATAACCTGGTAGTTCTGGGGTGCTCTCGGGAGCCTTGAACCAGGTTTCTGTTACTGCACAGATATCGATGTTCTCCATGCTAAGGAGAGTTTCGAGTGCGTGCATCCTGAGGTTTAGACTTCTGGCGTTGAGTAGCATTACTCTTAGTTTCTTATCCCTTGTGATACCTATGGAGGTGGGTTTGTCTTTTGAGCCTTGCCTAAAAAAGGCACTATGGGGGTAGCAAGAGCCTTTGCCAATATCCAAAAGCCCTGGGGAGACAGGTGCAAGCCATCCCTAGCGAAGCATCGTGGCTTGTCGAGCATGTCATCCCAGGCTGACAGGCATTGGATCCCCTTTGAATGACACCAATACTTAAGCCAATTGTTGAAATTGATCATCTTGTCTTCATATTGTGGCATCATTCTTGGTGAGGGTAAGATGCTACTCAAGGTCAGGGTCATACCGGCCTGGGCTACATGCTCAGAGAGCGCCTCTATGTCTCTTTTCATGTAGTCCAGGGAGGTACGTCTCAGGTCATTCACACCAGCATGGACAATGACTGAGTCATATTTGTACTTGCCTTGGAGTGATCTGAGTGCTTGTGTTATGTGGCGGATCCTAGCACCCGACAGGCAGCTCACCGTGACCTTCTCCTTGTTCAGCCTGGTGAGCGGGATGTCAGTGTGCCTGACGATAGAGTCACCTATTACAAGTGTATCAGGTGTGTTGTTTAGCCTTAAGGGCTGTGACTGTTCGGTACACTGGGTTTGTGAGCTATGTGTTGCACGTGTTTTGTTTTGGGGTAGCGGTTGCTTGGTTGTCTGCTTTGGAGGTCTCTGCTGCTTAGGCAGATTTTTATTTAGAGCCTCCGAGTATGTTTTTGTGTGTTTATGTGTTTGGTTTGCTGTCATGGTAGATCTATGTGAGACTGGAATTGTAGTGAGTGTGGTTTCCTTCTCCTCCTGACTGGTTTCGCTAGTACTGAGTTGAGAGAGCTTAGCCTCCAGTATGGCTATATGGTTGCATCTCTCACATGTGTTGGAATTTGTTGGGAGGAGGAGAGGGTTGTCTGTGTACATGAGGCAGTTGTAACATTGCCTCAAGATTCCCAGATTCACCAGCTGGACCGGAGAGGAGATTGACAACTGACCTTTGGACATGCTAGAATAGTATTGGGAATTCCTTTATAATTGAAAAAAAAGGGCCAGTGGGGAACAAGATACTCAAGGGAAGTTTGTGAGGGTGTAGTGCTTTTAATTTTTTAGTGCTGACTTATATAATTGCTTTAGTGAGCAAGTGCCCTGTATATTCCTGGAATCCCATAGCTCATACATAGACCTACTGGTGACACTCATCAATCAACATAAAAACATACTCATGGGGGATTTTAATTAACTCTCTATAGAATGGGAATCTTATATGACCTCAGACTTGCAGGTACAGAGATTACTGGGTTTTGTAAACACAAACCCCCTAGATCAGACAGTGCATGTGCCCACCAGAGGTATAAACATATTGGACATGGTTCTCGCAAATATGGGAGAATGCTGCACCCCACCCAGTGTCATGTTCTTTCTGGTAATGTCAGATCACAACATGGTATACTTCGAAACAAAAATCAATTCTGCAACCCCAGTAAACAATGTAACAGTTAGGAACTATTCCAAGGCAAACTACCTTTTATTAAGTGCTAACCTCTCAAAATCCCAAGCCCCTCCATACCCAGATAACACAGCAGCCTATGTGGAATTGTTTATAGAAACTCTATACGACCATATCAATGATAGGGTCTATATCATAACATCGAATTTGCAAAACTTCGAATGTTATAATATCGAACCCAAAACCCCGAAAGCTAAAACCCCCAAAGACGGAGAACATCGATTTCTTTCCCTGGGGAAAAAAATCGCTGTTCCAGCACAAAGCATGAAACACACAAACACTACAAACTATGTGCTCCCCACACCCCCTCTACTTAAATATACCAACTCTGAGATCACACCACAATGCAGGAAATAGCGAAGTCATGGAAATGGCCCACTAATATCTTTCCCTGGGAAAGAATTTGATGTTCCGAGGCTTCGCTGTTCTCAGTCTTTGAGGTTTTGGGTTCGATATTGTAACATTCGAAGTTCTGAAACTTCGATGTTATGATATAGACCCTAATTGTAGCATAGAGTCTGAAGTACCTACCAGAAGTAAGCCGAAAACATATTCCAAAAACAACCCACCCTGGTGGAAACCAAAATTAAACAGGTTGTACAACAAAAGAAAAAAATTATAGCTAAAATTAGGAATAGTAACACCCAAAAGATTAAAAAAACTCTCTCATATTAGAAACCTCAAAGGCAGCACACAACAATATGCAGACCTTGTAAATGGAACAAGATTCATGGATCTGGGAAATATAGTAAATCTACTGGCTGACAAATTTATCTCCAACTTGACCCCACACTCACTTGAGCCACCTTCCAGGAAATACCATCTAATATAACCCCTTCCAAATATCAATAGGAAGCAAGTCCTATCTGTGCTGTCTAAGACCAAGAGCACAGCTTCAATGCACCCTGATAATATTCCTGGATGTCTCCTAAATAGCCGGAAATATGACCTATCAGGGTTACTGGAGTCACTTTTCAGCTATAGCCTCTAAGCAGGCTTTATGTGAGGTGAATGGAGGATTGCAGTGGTTATCTTTCTGCACATGAGTGGACCATCACCAGTTCCTGGGATCTACGCACCCGTTAACATGATTAGTCTCATATGCAAAGTAAGGGAAAGAATTATCATGGAAATGATTAACAATGAGATAGGAAACCTTCAGTCTTTACACCCCACACAGTTTGGTTTTGTCAGTGCAGGCCATGGCTACCAAAACTGGTGGAGTTCTTTGAGAAGGTTACCAAGGCAATGGATGAGGGAAAAATGACCTGGCTAAGGCATTTTGCTACAACATCCCACTCTGGCACTATAAACAAACCTCATGAAATTAGGCATAAACCCTTATGTAGCATGATAGATAGACAGCTGGCTCACAGATAAGACCCAAGAAGTAAGGATCAGGGAGACCACCTTCATAAATTGGACAGTCACTGCTGGAGTCCCTCAGGACTCTGTGCTGGGTCTGCTCCTCTTTGGCATCTACTCCATGGAAGCCAAGGTTAATATCTATGATCTCTGGTTGTCAGGTTTTCAGACAATTGCAAACTAGACACAGTCACAGAATTTCCCTCCCCCCAAGATACTAACATCTTACAGGAAGGTCTAACACAAACAAATGACTGTTGCCAAAGCGACACTGTGGTGCAGCAGTTAGCATTATCACCTCACAACAAGAGGTTCTCTGGTTCGATTCTTGGCTGGGGTGCCTTCTGCTCAAAGTCTGCATGTCATCCCTGCATTCATGTAGGTTTCCTCTGGGTGCTCTGGTCTCCTCCCACATTCCAAAGACGTGTCTGAAATGTTTCTCTCCAGGCATCTGCTGAAAATGGGCTCTGTCCAAGTCGTATTTTCGCAGTAAACAAATGTTAAATAAAAATAAAAAACAAATACAAAATAAATAAATAAAACTCAATGACAAGAAATGCATAATAGTAGTACCTTTTGGGCAGTCATCCACTCTGGGAAGCTACCACATTGACAAAACACCTGTAAGAGTAAACCCAGTAGTCAGGAATTTGCAGATGCATGTAGATAGCAACCTGACCTTCGATCACCATTTGTCTAAGGTTGTAAAAAAGTGATTGTATGTACTTATAATTAAGGGCATGGCATCTAGGTCCAGGTCCGGGGAGGTCATTGTGCTACTGTATTCAGCCCACATAAGACCCATCATTGAGTACAACACCCCTTTTAGTATATATATGACTAAGCACATGCAACAACTAGGATGTTCACAGAGGTTCCTCACAAATAGGAGACAGGTGTAAACACAATGTTCTATACAGATTGCCTCAAAGCCGTATCTATGTACTGTTGCGAGGTGAATGATATCTGGCATACAGTTCTCCTTGGATACCACTCTGATGGGCCTTTTGCATATCCACTGAATGAACAGCATCGGAACTATGAGATCTAAGGACCTAAACTTTGCCTGTAACATAAATAGGACATGTTGTAGGGAAACGTATGTATCCCAGGGAATTCCATTCCTCTGGAATAGATTACTTATCCATGTGATGCAGAGCCCTTATCTGAACCTATTCAAGTGTAACTTGGATTAGTGGATGAGAAATCAAAAATTCACCTCAGGCCTGGCACTTATGTCTCTGATGGAAAAAGGCAAAGATTAAATCATGCTTTAACTAACATACACTCTTTAGAATAGCTTCTAAAACACAGTAACTCTTGGGAAACATCTGGGTTGCATGGTTAGGCTTACAAAGGACCTGGTGGTTCTTAGCTTAGTATACACCTATGAATATATTTTTACACACATATATATATATATATATATATATATATATATATATATATATATATATATATATATATATATATATACATATAAAACTAAAACAACCAAAAATAACTGAAGAAAGTTATTAAAATAAAAAAAAAAAAACACTTCAAACTAAGAAAGAAAACACCACACAGTCCAACAGGTATTTAGCGCTTTTGTTCCTTTATTAGTGGATGGAACATCTTCAGAATATGAAAGTATACAAAGTGGAAATGTTTTTATAAAGGCAGCAAATAAAATCAAACCATCTCCCAAACAATGACGTCATAGCCACTAATGAAGTACATGTCAGTGAGGCTAACCAATTAAAAGACTTAGCGTGAACACACTTAAAACAGTAAAGTGACACCAGTGGTGCACCATAAATAGAGTATGGGTCAACATGCTAAAGATTGCAGATGAGTCTTATATATAACAAACCTGTAGTAATGCCTGTAACAGTATAGTGATAAATTAAAAAATGCAGTTCAGCTTGAGAAACCATGTGATATAATCTGTGTTATGCTATTATTCTTATACTATACAGTGACCTAAAGTAACCAAAAGGTCTATAATCAGATGAAACCTATGACCGATTCTGGAATAACAAAAAGTTGGTACAATACAACTGCCAGTGAAAGCTGGCCAGGGAGCAGAAATATTAAAGAGGTCTGTAATCTGTTGAACACCTGTGGATTCTGTATACAAAACATTAATAGGTTAGTTATTTAGATGTGCTTGCGGTACCCTGGCTAAAAACTGGGAAAAGCAATACTGTATTGTCTTGTTCTTTTATTATTTATTATTAAATAGAGTTAAACCTTTTAATTGTGGCTGGTTTGTTTGGAGATATTTAAGCACCTAGAGTACTTGCATATGTATTTGGTGACACTGTATAGGCCACTCCTAAATAGCCTTGACCTTGGCCACACTTACCATTTGAATAATAGTAACATTACACAGTAAGATTGGTCACCTTTTGGGAAGAGCCTTAAAGTAGCTGATAAGGGGTTCTGGTGGCAATGCTAACTACCTTATGGTCTGGGCAGAAAGGGGCATAGCTAGTAAACCTCTGCTAGTCTTTCCTAGGTGTGTGTTTATGTATGAATCAAATCTCAAGGAGTGTGTGTGTGTGTGTTTTTATATATATTTATATATATATATATAGAGATTTATATATACACACACACACACACACACACACACACACACACACACACACACACACATATATATGGGTGTATATATATATATATATATATATATATATATATATATATATATAGATATATATATAGATATACACATGCATATGTGTATATATATATATATATATATGTATATATATGGGTCTACTACTAATGCCCGAAACGACGATTCCCCGACGGAAAACTCACCGACGCCAGATGACCGACAGGTAAGTGTACCAACAGGGTGATTTGCCGACAGCGGAAAGACCGACAAGGGAATGTGCGATCGCGACGTGGTAAGTGTGCGATGGTGACGGAGTTAGGAGCGGTCAGGTAAGTGCTCGAGATTGTGGGATGTCGGGTTAGGCTGTGGGAAAGGTGAGTGTGTGTTCGTGTCGGAGGTATGGTTCGGGTAAGGTAAGTGTGTGCTAGTGAGGGACTGTAGTTTAGGGACGGGTTAAGTGAATTAGGGTTAGGGTGCAGGTAGGTGATGTGTGCGTTAGTGTCGGAGCTTGGGCTAGGGGTGGGTTAAGTGAGTTAGGGTTAGGGTGCAGGTAGGTGAAGTGTGCGTTAGTGTCGGAGCTTGGGCTAGGGGTGGGTTAAGTGAGTTAGGGTTAGGGTGCAGGTAGGTGATGTGTGCGTTAGTGTCGGAGCTTGGGCTAGGGGTGGGTTAAGTGAGTTAGGGTTAGGGTGCAGGTAGATGAAGTGTGCGATAGTGTCGGACCTTAGGGTTAGGGTTTGGGTCAGGGCTAGTGTGTATGCTATGTAGTGTCGCGTGTTGTTTACGTTCCGTGTGTCGGTGTAATGGTGTTCGGTGTAATGGTGTTCGGTGTTTTGCGTTGTCGGGTTTGTGTGATGTCGGTCATCTGGCGTCGGGGAGTTTTCCGTCGGGGAATCGTCGTTTCGGGCATTAGTAGTAGACCAATATATATATATATATAGTTACACTTCAGAAGATCGAACGGCTGAAATATCGAAGACCATATGATTGATATTTCAGAAGACCGATCTGAAACTGTAACTGCACACCCCCTACTTAAATATACTATCTCCGAGATCGCGCTTCAGCAGAGAATAGGAAAATCTCCCTTTCTGCACTGTATTGACAGTGTAGCGCAATCTCGGTGTTGGTATATTTAAGTAGGGGACTTGCCCCCCACATGGAGGGTGCAGGGGGGCTTGCCCCCCTGCATTACCATTTTCTTTCACTGTGTTTTTTTATTTTTGTTACAGTTTCAGAAGATCAATCTTCTGAAATATCGATCGTATGGTCTCGACTATATGGTCTTCGATATTTCAGTCGTTCGATCTTATGAAGTGTAACTATACATATATATATATATATATATATATATGTGTATATATATATATATATATATATATATATATATATATATATATATATATACATACACACACACACACACACACATATATATATATATATATATATATATATATATATATATATATATATATATATATATATATACATATACATATATACATATATACATATATACATATACATATAAAGAGTGCATGTGTGTTTGTGTGTAAGTTTAGTGATTGACTGTGTACACAGCTGGATGATGCAACAACTGCTCAACCAAACAACAATTCCTGCCTCAACTATTTTTTTCCTTATGTAACTGAAAACACACACACACCACTGACTAGGCTACTACTTGTAACATAACACACTATTTTTGTGGTGCGTGGCCAGAACCCCTGCACTACCATTCCCCTTGCAACTTTATGTATACTTAATCCAAAACTGCAAAATGGGTAAAGGGTCTATTCACAATCCTCCATTGTACTGCAGTGGTGGACACAAAATTGCTTGCATTATCCAAGCAACTGTATATTCAGTTGATCAGAATACAGCTAAGCCTGCTCAGAAATTGTGCTCCCTTCGAATTGATTGCCACCCATATATATCTTAAAGCTGTTCCCTGTTTATAACTTATATATACAGATTCATCTTCCAGAGAGGTTAGCATTAAATCTTCCAGGGCCTAATTAAATTATATGAAGTATTGCATTCATGTGTGATAATGTAATTACTGAGGGCAGTTAATAAAAAGTCATGACTAGAATTCTAAGCAGTGGCAAAGTATCACCTTCATTGTTTTGTTTAAAGTGACTGCTAAGTACCAAGTTGAAGATAGTGCTTCCCCTAGTAGGTTGTTTCATATAATAATGCAGTCTCTTCTTCTTCTTTCGGCTGTTCCCATTAGGGGTCACCACAGCAGATCAACTGTTTCCATTTCTTCCTGTCCTCTGCATCTTGTTCTGTCACACCAACCACCTGCATGTCCTCTCTCACCACATCCATAAACCTTATCTTAGGCCTTCCTCTTTTCCTGTTACCTGGCAGCTTCATCCTTAGCATCCTTTTCCCAATATACTCTGCATCCCTCCTCAGCACATGTCCAAACCAACGTAATCTTGCCTCTCTGGCTTTGTCTCCAAACCTTCCAACCTGGGCTGATCCTCTAATATACTTATTCCTAATCCTGTCCATCCTCGTCACACCCAGTGCAAATCTTAACATCTTCAACTCTGCCACGTCCAGCTCTGACTCCTGCCTTTTTGTCAATGCCACTGTCTCCAACCCATATAACATAACTGGTCTCACTACCCTTTTGTAGACCTTCCCTTTCACTCTTACTGGTACTCCTCTGTCACAAATCACTCCTGACACTCTTCTCTATCCACTCCATCCTGCCTGTACTCTCTTCTTCACCTCTCTTCCACACTCACCATTACTCTAAACTGTTGATCCCAAGTACTTAAACTCATCCACCTTTGTCACCTCTACTCCCTGCATCCTCACCATTCCTCTATCCTCCCTCTCATTCACACACATATATTCTGTCTTAGTCCTGCTGACCTTCATTCCTCTTCTCTCAAGAGCATATCTCCACCTCTCCAGGGTCTCCTCCACATGTTCCCTACTCTCACTACAGATCACAATGTCATCTGCAAACATCATAGTCCACGGGGACTCCTGTCTGATCTCTTCTGTCAACCTGTCCATCACCATTGCAAATAAGAAAGGGCTCAGAGCTGATCCTTGATGTAATCCCACCTCCACCTTAAACACATTTGTCACTCCCATCGCAGACCTCACCACTGTCACACTACCCTCGTACATATCCTGCACCACTCTTACATACTTCTCTGACACTCCCAACTTCCTCATTCAATACCACAACTCCTCTCTAGGCACCCTGTCATATGCTTTCTCTAAATCAACAAAGACACAATGCAACTCCTTCTGACCTTTTCTGTACTTCTCCATCAACACTCTCAGAGCAAACATAGCATCTGTAGTGCTCATTCCTGGCATGAAGCCATACTGCTGATCACTAATCATCACCTTCTTTCTTAACCTACTTCCACTACTCTTTCCCATAACTTCATGCTGTGACTGATCAGTTTAATCCCTCTGTAGTTACTACAGCTCTCTTATCACCCTTATTCTTAAAAATTGGTACCAAAACACTTTTTCTCCATTCCTCAGGCATCCTCTCACTTTCCAAGATTTCATTAAACAATCTAGTTAAAAACTCCACTGCCATTTCACATAAACACCTCCATGCTTCCACAGGTATGTCATCTGGACCAACAGCCTTTCTGTTCTTCATCTTCTTCATAGCTATCCTTACTTCCTCCTTGCTAATCCACTGCACTTCATGATTCACTATCAGCACATCATCCAACCTTCTCTCCCTCTCATTCTCTTCATTCATCAACCCCTCAAAGTACTCTTTCCATCTGCTCAACACACTCTCCTTGATTGTGAGTATGTTTCCTTCATTATCCTTTATCACCCTTACCTGCTGCACATCTTTACTAGCTCGGTCCCTCTGTCTAGCCAATCGGTATAGATCCTTTTCTCCCTCCTTAGTGTCCATCCTGTTATACAACTATTCATATGCCTTATCCTTAGCCTTCGCCACCTCTCTCTTTGCCATGCACCTCATCTCCTTATACTCTTGTCTACTTTCTTCATCTCTTTGACAATCCCACTTCTTTGCCAACCTCTTTCTCTGTATACTCTCCTGTATTCTTCATTCCACCACCAGGTCTCCTTGTCCTCCTTCCTCTTTCCAGATGTCACACCAAGCACCTTTCTAGCCATCTCTCTTACTAGCTCTGCTGTAGTTACCCAGCTATTCGGTAACTCTTCACTGCCACCCAGTGCCTGTCTTCACTCTTCCCTGAACATCACCTCACAATTACCCTTTTTCAGTTTACACCATTTTATCCTTGGTGCTGCCCTCACACTCATCCTCCTCTTCTTGATCACCAGTGTCATCCTACAAACCACCATCCTATGCTGCCTAACTGCACTTTCCCCTGCCACCACTTTACAGTCTCCAATCTCCTTCGAACTGGCCCTTCTACGTAAGATATAATCCACCTGTGTGCCTCTTCCTCCACTCTTGTATGTCACCCTATGCTCCTTCCTCTTGTTAAAATACGTATTCATCACAGCCATGTCCATCCTTTTCGCAAAATCCACTACCATCTGACCTTCTGTATTCCTTTGCTTAACACCATACCTACCCATCACTTCCTCATCCCCTCTGTTCCCTTCACCAACATGCCCATTGAAATCTGCTCCAATCACCAGTCTCTCACCCTTGGGTACAGTCATCACCACTTCATCCAACTCACTCCAAAATTTTTCTTTCTCATCCATCGCACACCCAACTTGTGGAGCATATGCACTAACAACATTCATCATTACACCATCAATTTCCAGCTTCATAAACATCACTCTATCTGACACTCTTTTCATCTCCAAAACACTCTTAGCATACTGTTCCTTCAGGATAATGCCTACGCCATTTCTCCTCCCATCCACACCATGATAAAACAATTTGAAACTGCCTCCGATATACCTAGCCTTGCTCCCCTTCCATCTGGTCTCTTGCACACACAATATACCAACCTTCCTTCAGTCCATCATATCAGCTAGCTCTCTCCCTACACCAGTCATACTGCCAACATTCAAAGTTCCGACCCTCACTATCACAGTCCAAGCCTTTACCTGCCTTCAGGCATGCCTTCCTCCTCTTCTCCTCCTTCGGCCAACAGTAGCCCAATTTCCGCCAGCACCCTGTTGGCCAACAGTACTGGTGGCAGTTGTTGTTAACCCGGGCCTCGACTGATCCGGTATGTATTTTTGTACTGTTGTCTGCATGTATGATTTGGCAAAATTTTACACTGGATGCCCTTCCTGACGCAACCCTCCCCATTTATCCGGGCTTGGGACCAGCACAAAGAAATGCACTGGCTTGTGCATCCCCAGTTGCTGGGTTATAATAATGCACTCTTTATAATCACTTAAATGGTATAACAGCTCATACAGAGTAATATGTGTACAGTTAACTCAACTGATACCTAGATAGTTAACATTTATGATGATTAAACATAATACTTTTACAATGATAATCTTCAGACCTTTCAAAAGGATCAATTTATTGACTAGCAAATAAATATATTTCATTTACTTGAAGCAGAAATGCTATGAAGAAGATAACTGTTAAGTTTTGATGAATTTTCTGGAAATGTTTAAGGACTATATAAAGATGGATTAGAGTATTGCTTGTCAGATTTCACAATATTACTGAACATGTTACAACTTACCTGGCTTTCCTGTTCCCTGCCCACCAAGGACCGGAGATAAGCAACCTCGGGAACAAAACCTCGAGAACAGCTCAGCAATACTTTTCTACTGCTGATAATAACAGAGAAAATTACACCTAAAAAGACATAGTGTATGTGTAAACTTCCTTTTACAACTAAGGGAAGCACACACTCGATCGGGCCAACACTGAGCCCTCCTTGAACTCTCTCTAACTAACCACTCCCCATCACTCTTCCTGCCTTCTAGCTTCAATCATTCCTGCTAAATTCTTACATGTTTGGCTATAAAACTAATTATTGCACAAGACTGTACTAGCAAGTGTTACACTTACCCTGCAATCCTTAGGCTGGGGTTTAACACTCGTCACCACTGTAACTCATCCCCAACCAAGCTATTATATACCACCTATACAAGGCACCATTTTTAAATCGGCGACCTGAACGAGTGTGTCCACCCAGTAAGTTTGACTGCTTAGTCTGTGATTTTTATAGCGTCTAAAACTATAGTTGTTGTTTTTTTACAAATTACTTTGCTTTGTGTTTGGATGACTCTATACAGTTTTCACATATTACATTGCCTTTACTTGAATGATACTGTAACTGTTTGCACTGTGTAGTCTAGGCCTTCACAATGAGTGCCTAGCTGATATATGGTCAAACTGTTGTTTTTTTTTTCTTTTTGGCTGTAATACTTAGCTTTGTATCATGACGATTCATTGTTAACTGCATTGTAACTGCAGAAATGTGACTGCTGAAAAATGTAAAGAGTGCATGTGTAAAAAACGCAATTCTGGTCCACAATTAACTCTATCCTCTGTCCAGGAAAAGTAAACAACCCCCTGCCAACAACCACAATGAATACAGCTTAGCAAGCTATCTAAAGGCAACTTTAGCATTAGAGTGGAATTTTGCATTTGTTTAATTATTGAATCGCTAACGCTACTGAGAAACTACCATAAACAGAGGGTATAGCAAGATATCCAAGCTGCTAATATAGCATTAGAACAGAACCACGATGTGCTTTACAGAACTGTAGTTGCTATTGCCGTAATCTGCTATATGTAAAGCTCCTGGAGTTTAAAGCGAGTTTTTGTTTAGCCACTACCTGCTAATACAGCATTGCCTTGTTCATTGTAGACTAGTGACCTCATGTTTTTTTTTATTTCTGTATATTAACTCTATTTCTCCCACTCCTGCCCTAAAAACTCATATAGCTTAATTCTGTTTCCTTTCTCTCCCTCACTGTATTTTTTCCCTACAACTTACCTGGCTTTCCTGTTCTCTGCCCACCAAGGACTGGAGATAAGCAACCCCGGGAACAGCTCAATGATACTTTTCTACTGCTGGGCCATTTCCTATCTCTTTCAAACTCCCTGCCTTAAAACCTGCTTTAGAGCGGTTTTGCGCTTGTATCAGACTCAGCACAGCTCCTCGTGGTGTCCTGCAGAGTTCTACAAGCAGCAGAGAACGAAAGAGAGACTTTAAAAGATTTAAGTATATTTTTTCAACCTTCCTACCTGTGACTGTATATTCTCACTGAAAAGCGAGTTTTCTAACTATCTGAGATCTGAAAAGCATTGTTTTCTGCATTTTTGTGTTTGCACTTTTAAAAGTCATTTTTTGCCTTGTTTAATTGTTGTAGGCTACACACTCAATTGTGCTAGCTGATTTAAAGCATTTACAGTGTCCTTGTGCCTAGTTTCTGTTGTTTAGAAAAAAGAAAAAAAATATTTTTGTTTCCCACCTTTTCTGAACTAGAATAGTCCAGTTTTCAGGTCTTGCTGAATTCTAGGCTGTGTTATAGTTCCTGTGTTGCCCATATCCTTTCTTGGATAGGAGGAAGCTTCTCTGTTCACCAGTGAGAGTGGGGAGCTTTGAGCAGCCTATCTGTCCCTGGAGGAGTGGTCTCAGCCCAGTAACTAGTAGCTTATTGGCCGTTTTGGGCCATTTCCTATCTCTTTCAAACTCCCTGCCTTAAAACCCGCTTTAGCGCGGTTTTGCGCGATCTTGCACAATGTCGCGCAGAGCCATTTAAGCAGTTTTTAACTATTCCCGGCTCCACAAAGTCTGCTTTTCAATTTTTCCCTTAGAACTAGTCAAACTCACAAAATAAGCAATCAACCTTCATTCTACAGCCCAGCACTTGCTCAAATTTCTCAGAAACCACTAACAAAGTTTAGCACTACACCCCCATATACTATCCAGTAGTACAAGGCACACTATTCATCCATTTCCGGACAATCAATAAATCATTTCTTTAAACCATCCAGGCATGTCCAAAGCGCAGTTTCAGGTATACCCTCCAGTCCAGCTGGTGAATCTGGGAATCTTGAGGCAATGTTACAATTGCCTTATGTACACAGACAACCCTCTCCTCCGTCCAACAAACACAAATATATGTGAGAGATGCAACTATACAGCCAAACTGGAGGCCGGGCTCTCTCAACCCAAGACTGGCACAGTCAGTCAGGAGGAGAAGGAAACCACTCGCACCACGCAACCAGTCTCACATAGACATATTGCACCAGCAAACAATACACATAAACTCACAAAAACATACTTGGAGGCTCTAAATAAAAATCTTCCAAAACAGCAGAGACCTCCAAAGCAGAAATCCAAGCAACCACTACCCCACAACAACTTTCACGAATCACATACTTCACAAAGTCAGTGTGCCATGCAGCCGCAGCCCCCAAGGCTAAATAACACACCTAATACACTAGTAATTGGAGACTCTATTGTCAGGCACACTGATGTCCCACTCACCAGACTGAACAAGGAGAAGGTCACTGTAAGCTGTCTGTCGGGTGCCAGGATCCTCCACATAACGCAAGCACTCAGGTCACTCCACAGCAGGTACAAATATGACTCTGTCATTGTCCATGTTGGTGTGAATGACCTGAGACATACCTCCCTGGACTACCTGAAAAGAGACATAGAGGAGCTCTCTGATCATGTAGCCCAGGCCGGTATGACCCTAACCCTGAGTAGCATCTTGCCCTCACCAAGAATGATGCCACAGTATAAAGACAAAATGATCAGTTTTAACAATTGGCTAAGCTATTGGTGTCATTCAAAGGGGATCCAGTGCTCGACAAGCCACGTTGCCTTTCCAGGAACGGGTTGCACCTGTCACCCTTAGGCTTTCGAATACTGGCTAAGGCTCTTGCCACCCCCATAGTGCCTTATTTTAGGCAAGGCTCAAAAGACAAACCCACCTCCATAGACAATACCAGAAACAAAAAACTAAGGGTGATGCTACTCAACGCCAGAAGTCTAAACCTCAAGATGCATGCACTCGAGGCACTCCTCAGTATGGAGAAAATCGTGCAGTAACAGAAACCTAGTTCAAGGCTCCAGAGAGCACCCCAGCACTACCAGGATTCAACTCATACCATTCTTTTTGGCCCCAGAACTCAGACCGAAATACTAAAGGCGGGGGAGTATCCATTTTCATCAAGGATACCCACACCTCCAGGTTAGTGGCACTGCACGAGGCAGCGGAGACCATCCATGTGCAACTAACAGTAGGTAAAACTGCTTTTCAGTTTGTAGCCTACTACAGATCACCCACCCTGTTTCAGGGCCCCCACTCAGCATTCCTGAGAACATTGGAAAATATGAAGGTCTCACCAAACACCATGTTATTGGGGGATTTCAACTACCCAAACTTTGACTGGGAAAACTACTCAAGTCCCAACTCTTTTGCCCAATGGTTCCTGGAGTTTATAAACTCAAATGCCATGGAACAACTGGTCACCACTCCCACAAGAGGGGACAACATATTGTTCTTAGTCATCACCAACATGGGGGCTAAATGCTCCACACCAGAGATAAACCCCTCGTTGGTAAGATCAGACCATAAACTAATCACAATGGACATTCACCTAGACAAAGTAGTTCACTTATTTAACAGAACCTTCCTCAACATCCTTAATTCCCATGCCCCCTTGAGAAACACCAAAATCAGAACTAAGAGCTCCCCCTGGCTACAAAAAACCACCATGGGCCTTATGAAAACCAGGGATCAAACATGGGAATGCTGGTGCAAAACTAAAAACCCCTCAGATAGACAACTCTTCCTTGAACTACGAAACAAAGTCAAAAAGCAAGTAAAAGCAGACAAAGCCCTTTTCTATCAGATGTCCCGAAACTCTTCCCAAAGCAACCCCAAGCAATTCTGGTCCACAATTAACTCTATCCTCTGCCAACCACCCCTCTCTCCACCTGTAGCATAGCTGACTCCTTCAACATACATTTCACAGAAACCATACTATCCCTAACCAAAAAACACTTCCCTACACCAACTCCCCCCACTGCCAACTGAAATCCATCCCTCCTTGCCTTCTTCCTCTCCACAGTACACACCTCCTACATAAAAAGACTCCTGACAAAACTAAAACCCACAAAACTTGCAGCCGACAACCTGCCCGTGGAATACCTAAAAATAGCAGCTGATGTCCTAGCTTATCCAATCTCCATATTAATCAACCACTCCATATCTGAATCCTATGTACATGCGCTATGGAAAATATCCCACATCATTCCCCTCCACAAAGGTGGCCCCTCCACAGACCTGTCCAACTACCACCCCATTGCCATCTTCCCGCCTCTCTCCAAGATACTCGAAAAGTGCATCAACTCACAGGTCTCCAGATACCTCCTTAACGATAATTTCCTGTCCAATACCCAGCATGGTTTTAGGCCACAACACAGCACTACAATTGCTCTGCTCTCCTTCAATAGCACTATCCTCCAGCACAAAAACAATGCCCTCTTCTCCTCTGCTGTATTTCTGGATCTATCTAAGGCCTTTGACATTGTGTCACACAACCTACTACTCTCTGCTCTCTCCTACCTTTCTTTCTCCACTCCAGCTACCAACTGGTTCCACAGCTACTTACATGGCTGCCAGTAATCAGTTGTCTTGGACAATGATATATCCCCTCATCTCCCTGTGACCCTCGGGGTTCCCCAAGGCTTCATCCTTGGCCCCCTTCTCTTCTCCCTTTTCACCAACAATCTGCACACTGCCACCAAACATGCCTCCCTCATACAGTTAGCAGATGACTTCACCCTCATCTGCTCAGCTCCAACTCTAACAGAACTCTAACAGATCACACAAGAATCATTTTCTTCCGTTGAAAGCTGGCTATCTGATGCTCAGCTCCTCCTCAATCCAAACAAGACCAAACTCCTAATCTTCCAACCCTCCAAATCTACCACAAACACCCCCTACTTTGATATACAAGCCAAGGACTATACCTCCATCTCACCAGCAGTCCACACTAAACTACTTGGTGTACAGATAGACAACAATCTCAAATTTGACACCCACATATCACTAACAATAAAAAAGTTCACCAAAAACTGGGTGCCTTATATAGAAACTGCCAATACCTCACCAAACCAGCTAGAATTTCTATTGCCAATTCCCAACTAATTTCCACCCTACTCTATGCATCACCCATACTTACAACTCTTAGACAGTCAAATCTAAACAAACTCGAAGCCTGCTACAATAAAATCGCAAAATTTGCCACTTGTGCCTCCTACCGCAGCCACCACTGTGTCTCCCTTAGAGATCTAGACTGGCTTGAGCTCCCTCAACTCCTACACCTAACTCAACTCACCTTTGCTCATAAACTTGTAAACCACCCTCTCAGAATCCCATCACTCTATACACTTCTTCAACCCCACCACTCTTCCAGACCCCTACGCTCCTGCAACAAAAATCTACTCCAGGTCACCAAAGCCAAAATCTCAGCAGGGGAAGCACTATTTTCCTGTGCCATATCCAAGCTCTGGAGCAACCTTCCAACTACCATAACTACCCTTCCTACCCATCTTTTCAAGACTGCTCTTAAATTACACCTAAATACTCACTGGCTCTGTCCTTGCCCAAACCCCAACTAAACAGACCATCTCTCTATCACTATAAAAGACTGAACTGAATATTAATTATGGCTAATTCATCCTTCCAGGATTTACTCTATTATTATTCTTAACTGTAGCTGTTAGACAATTGTAGTACTGTGCTTTTACTTATTTTTCTTTTTTTTTCTGTGTTTGTAATTGTGCTCACTACTTAAACATTAACAAATGTGCTCCTGTATTTATCATGTCATCCTCACCACTACTGTATAATTACCTTTGACTTCTATTGTATACCATTCATCATGTCATTTATTCTGTGGAGCTTTTCTCCCCGGGCCTCTGCTGAAAATGGACCTGTGTCCAGTCGGAATTTCCCGGTAAACAAATATAAATAAATAAATAAATAAATGTTAGCAAAGCTTTACATTTGTAAACTTCCCCATCGACTTACAGTGCAAAACAAAAAATTATTGCCTTGCAAAATCTTCAGTTTAGAATATCTGCCATCACAGAGCTTCATACATATACTTTTGTGGGACAGTATTTGTGCATATCACAGAGTCTAACAGTGTATTTCCTGGATATTGCATAGGAAGTGCTGGTCAGTTTTACATTTCTTATAAACAATTGGTCAGGGCTGAAAATATCAAATTGTAATTCCCCAAAATATGCAAGATACAGTTTCAAAAATGTCATATAATTGGTAGCTATATGAAGCATGTGTGGTATCCATTTCTTTTATTAAGTCAAGTTTCAGAGCAGTGTGTCAGACAAAATAAGTCAAGATACGACTTGTTGTATACTGTATCAAAGCAATATAACTTAGAAGGAGGACTAAGTGAGGACACAGGGCATATCTATTGGAGGAAAAGTGAATTGCTAAGTCAGACAAGGAAGAAGGACAAGATTGTAGTAAAGGGAATATAGCCAGTCATCTGATAACCAGTTAAAAGCAAAAGTAGATTATGAATTACCAAATAAGAATGAGTCATTACAGATTGTATTCAACAGCTAAATCAGAAATAAAAGAATAAAAACATGAGAACAAAAGAAAATGGTTTAGAGGAAAGGTGAGTGACTGAAGTTAGTCAGGTGATGTAGGGATGATATGACATTGTGGCTTAAAGGATTTATGGAGTTCAAGTAGATGCAGGATTGGAATGTTAGAAGCTGAGGTTGTTAAATTGAAGATTATGGTTTAGGAACTTGGGGCTTGTGACAGTTTGTGACAAGGGACAGAGATGGGGAGTTAACAAACCTGGAGAGAGGCAGAGAAAAGAGATAGGAGGGATAAGGGTAATATAACGACTTCATTACAATGGAGCTCTGGACGTTTGTACTCTAACTTTTAGTGATTGTATCCTGAGCTTTGTGACAAAATCAAGTTATGTCTTCTCATTTCAAACATGTTCAGATCTATAGAGCCATAATGGATACTGAAGAAATATAAATGGCAAACTGTTAACCACAAACAAGGAAATGTTAATTATAGGTCTTAAAATTAATTGTATAAGTCATATTAAACACAATAAATATTCTTTTTGTAAACCACTCAAGCTGCACACATATTGTCAGCAGCACATTTTGTCTAGCTATGACCTTTCTTATGAAGTTACACAGTCTTGTCTGTGTTACCCGGTTGTTGAAAAGTTTAAAGAAAACATGAAAATTATGGCAATATAAATGAAGAGTATATCAGCAACAATTAATACCTCAGCAGCAGCTCTAGAAAGAGGTCATATGTCTGTGTAGCTGTGTTGCTAATCATTTAAGCTTTAAGATGAAGACTTTCTATAGCTTGTATATAGCATGATTTTGGAATTATTAATGCAGATAGGAACATGGTATATTAGATGTCTATAGTCATCAGTAGGATGTAACTACAGAAACACTGGGAATCATCAGTAGGCTGTAATGTGATAAGTAGGGCAGCAGAAGTGGAGAGATGGAGCATAGAAGGGGGGCAAGAGAAATAAGAGTAGGGGTGCAACTAGAGAGCAAAAGCTCACAACTGAAGGTGCAGCTGAAGACAGAGGAGGTATACAGAACAGAAAAGAATAGGACAAAGCAAATATACTAGAAGTAGACGGAGATACTGCTACATATGGGAGAGAGGGGATTAAAAAGAAGGAGAAGGGCAGCAGGTAAGAAAAGGAGTGAGCTATAGTTTTCAGTGCAGAATGAAAGAAAGAGTAAAAAGCCAGTTAAACAGGATGTGGTGGTAAACCTTCAAGGAGCTTGGAGAGGATTTGCAAAGGTGGGAGGATAAAGAACTTCAATAGTGATGCAGACAAGAGGAATAGTTTAGGAAACAAGAGTAGGAGAGCTAGCAGAGGTATTCTAGGAAGGACTGCAGCAGGCAATGCAGGTGGGTTGGGGGGGGATTCCAATCATCAGAAACTTCATCAAAAGGACAGTCAGGAAAAGAAGGTGGGCCATAAAGAAATAGACATGTGGCAGTAAGAAATGTCCCATGAGTGAGATCAGATAGAACAGGTCTGGAAGTGAGAAAGTTTCTCATTAATGGCAGGAGGGCACACATGTTAGTGAATGTGGGAACCAGTAACTTGGTATGGGGAACTACGTAGAAAATGTACAGGAGGTAGTCAGGACATACAGAAAGTTGTAATGTGCAGTGGCATTTATAGAGATGTTCTAGGCGTCAAGTCCTAGCGAAGTTAGGAAGGATAGCTAGTTCATCAAGTGGCAGCTTAATAAATGGTGTCACTATGATCCCAGATCTTCAGGATCTCAGGTCCTAGAAATGTTTTACACTTACTAGTCCTACTGTAAAGCCATTGTTCTTCAAGCTGAGTTTTTGCCTTTACCAAGTGTTCCTCTTTTCCCAGTGGTTATGTATGTGATTAAGAAATTATATTGTTAGCGAAGGGAGAGTTATGGAGCAAAGCCCTACATATAAGAAGGTTGAAGAATGGACTGCTCCTTTAAAAAATGCTTTAATCGAAATGTCGCCTACAGTTTTAGTACATGTACTATCACTTGTTTGACTCATCTAGTTTGCTCTTGGGGATTATGGTCTTAATTTTTGTAATTGTTGCACCCTGAGACTACAATGCCTGCTTTAGAACATGGATGACAATGGATTTCAACTAGTTGGTAACTTGGGAGAGGTAGACAGAACCTCTTTTTCTTGATGGGCATCACCTCTTTGTATGTAGGGTGGCATTGCTGAAATTCATAATGCAACTATATTTCAGAATGAGTACTTCATTAAATTAAGGAGGAAGGGGGTAGGGAGTAGACTTGTAGAAGGAGAAAAGCAGGTCACTAAGATGACTCAGGTAAACAAACAGTATTAAGCAGGACTGTGCAGCAATCATTGGAGAAGATACAGTGTACTGGAAAATATAAATGGGACTGAGATAAAGGGCATCAGTCAGAAGATAAAAAGGGCAAACAGAGTAAGAAAAAGAAAGAGGAAGTTAGGTAAGACTGACTGGAAGAGATTAAAGACCATGCTGAGTAATCTCAGGAGTGTATACAAGAACATGGGAGTCCTTGAGCCAGTGATATGAGATGGTAAAGCAGGCCTACTATGTTTGACAATGGGGAATTATAAAAGTGCCGTGGATTTGGAGATCACAGGATATCTGTTGCTCAGGCAAGACAGAAAGAGTAAGACAAAATAAAATGTATATGCCTCCATTAGACAGAGTAACAGAGGAGTAAAGGAAGGAACACCAAAATCCATCAAAAGTTAGAAGCCTAGTAGTCAGGATAGGAAGATGAAACAATGTTAACAACTGACATTATTCTGCAATGACCTGACCAGCAGATGCTAGAACAAAGGACAATGAATATGAAAAGGAATGCATAAAATCCTAGGCAGGAAAGAGAAAGTTGTACTAATGGGAGACTGGTTCATTTTTTCACTCTGTTCATGGATAGAGAATGAAATAGCAGAGGTACTAGGCCAAGGCAGATTCATTTAGTTAGTACATGAAGGTACAAGGAAGGATAAAGTACTGAACATTGTATTAACAAGGTTGAGGGGTTCAATGCATGCCTGTAAAAGTGTCCTTTAACAGCAGAGTCCATCTGACTGTCTAATTCACCATGGCTATGGGAGACAATACACAAACAAACAGCTACAAGAGGGCACAGTACAGTGGAATTAAAAAAAAAAACTTTATTAAACTATCACTTAAAATATAGGCAAACAAACATTAGCAGAAAGGAAAACAAACCGTACTAATATTTTTCCTTTTATATACACTACACACCACCTATCTTTTCTTTCTACATAACTCTCATCAGTTCAACATTATGTAATTTGTACAATTACTGTCTTCCCTTAAACATCACTCATCCTGAACATTATTATTTATATACTGTCCCCATAATTTCCATTTATTTCTATGCAATTTGCTACTTTTCTTTTCTAAAGATCCTTCTTCCACTTCTTTTATAATAATATCCAAACCGGCGTTCACCACAACAAGTAACAAAAGAAAAGAAAGAAGCTTACGCCACTGCTATGCAAATCTTGGGAACCGGCAACTTGTAACTCCTTCCAAACAATATATCCAAGGTACCATCAAATAAAAGCAGCAGTCGTGAAGTGAAAACCACACTTTAATCCAACATAAAAACGAACACGAACAACATGAAAAGTTAAGCGCTTTCACCTGTGCACATCACAGGCTTCATCAGAACTAACAAACATTTCGGTTAACTGCAATGTAAATTACCTTTTGGCAAACAGTAAATTTAAAGACACAATGTGCCCAAAAAAAATTTTTTATATAACGTTGCTGTTTTCTTAAAACTGATCAATTCATTCAATACATAGTAAATAAAATATATTGAAAAATAATAAATAACTGCATATCATATTACTAACTAAATATATATAAAATGTATAACTAACACTACATATTATACAATAATATATAACTATATAGTATCCTAAACATATATCAATGAAAATCAACAAATAAATATATGTTAATAATCACATTAAAATACTTTAAAATTGCTTTAAAAATACTTTAAAAATATTAAAATATTTTAAAAATATATTAGTTAATTAAATGTGAGTAAAGGTTTGATTGAAATATAATCATTCAGACCGGGAGTGGTAGAGGCATCCGTAAATATTTGCCACCACATTTCACAGTAGGATAAATACCCTTTCATATCACCTCCTCTAGGGTCTGATTTAATAATATCTATAATACCAAATGAAAAATGATGATCAGAACCGTATTGATTAATATGTCTATACAACGCATTCTTTTCATCAGCCTTTCTAATACAATACATATGGTCATACATGCGTTTGTTGAACTGCCTCTCAGTTTTCCCAATATAGAAAGCTGAGCATTTTTCACATAAGGCAATGTAAACAACAAAAATTTCGTTTTACAATTTGCATGCCTAAATTTAATACAAGAACTAGAAATATTATCTAACCTCACCATTTCATTAGTGTTAATCAAATAACACCAATTACAACTACCACATTTAAATGTATGTGTAGATCCATTACTTAGTACATTTAGCCCTTTTTCTAAAATACTTTTTAAAATTAGAGCCCATTTTATTAACAAAATAAGGTCTATTACCAACAATATCAGACACAAACACATCAGTCTGAATAATATTCCAGTTTTTAATTAAAATATCTTTAACCTTATGTGTATGTGGTCCGTATTCTAATATACATGTTCTACTTAGATCAATAGACTTATGAATATTGGTAAAATCTACATTATTATTAGCGGGATTTTTATATGATGCACCTAATAATGGGATTTATTTGGTTCCCCAACCCTTAACCACTTGTTTTCTCACTCTGTCCATCATTTTCACATCATATCCTCTATCTTTAAATAACATAGTTATATATGAAACCTCCTCCAACATAACACTATATGACGAAGTCATCCTTAGTGCACGAATTAATTGTCCTTTGTATATATTTCTCATCAAACTTTTGGGATGATTGCTGGAATATTCTAAATAACTGTTAGAGAAGGTGGATTTCCTAAATATTCGTGATAAAAATTATATATTATCCTTATATACAAAAGTGTCTAAATAAGCCAATCCTGTCACACTTTGAGTACTAGTAAATTTAAGAAAAGTACTACTCAAATTAATATAATCTAAAAATTGATCTAAACTCTTTTCATTGCCTTGCCATATAATATATATGTCATCCAAAAAACGACAATAATATTTAATATTATTATAGTATACACTTTGAAAAATAATCGATTCTTCCCAGTCCAACATGACTAAATTGGCAAACACTGGGGCACAGGCTGCTTCCATTGCTACACCTCTCTTCTGTTTAAATATTTCCCCTTCAAAGTAGATGAAATTATAATCGAGTACAATACTCATCATTTCAATTATGAGGCAAATTTTTTTCCCATTCGTACTCAATATATTTCCTCATACTTCTGACAAATGCTTCCAGCCCTTCATCCTTAGGAATACAGGAGTATAAATCGATTACATCAATAGTAACTAGTATTAAATTGTCATTAATGATGTCTATGGGAAATTGAGATAAAAAATCCCAGGAATCTTTCACTAAATGGGGAATTTTATCATAAATTGATTTTAACATGGTGTCAATAGCAACACCTAATGGGGAAGTTTTAGATCTACTGCCAGAGAAAATAGGTCTGAATGGTGGGTCTTCTATACATTTATGTATCTTTGGTATACCGATTAAAGAAGCCATCACTGGATTATCTATTCTTAAAAAATTATAGGTGTCCATAGTAATGCGTTTATCAATTAGAAATTCCTCTGTATGTAAGTTGATCCTCCTATATGCTAAGTTCACCTCATTTAATGACACAACTTCATAATTGTCTGTGGAATGTAAAATGTCTGAAATCTTCGAAGAATAAGTCCCTTGAGTGTGTTATTCAACTGGTATAATTGTTTAATTACAGATTTCTCATATACTCCTATAGTGGGATGGTTGACTGGTATAAAAGTACTCTTCTTTTTCAGAGTATGAGGAGCATTATACCTATTCTGTCTGTTCACATCCTTATTTTTGAACATAACAGCTAAATTTAATTTCCTGGTATATAATTTGACTTGACCAATATTTTCAACCAATTTAAAATTAGTGGTAGGTATATATTTTAATCCTTTAGAAAATAAATTAAAGTGGGATATATTTAGTTCAAAGTCCGTATAGTTATAAATATTAAAATGCTTATAACTATTAATGAAAATACGTGATGAACTAACAATACTATCATCTTCACTAATAGACCTTACTTCATTAAAAACATTAGTTTCTAAGTTATCATTAAAAAGTGGTACACTAATCTCTATCAATGGTATGGTTCGAATTTCTTTCAATTCCCTCCCCATTTCCAATCTCTTGTCTTGCCTAATTGCTTGTTCTTCCAAAAATGTGAGTTTCGATCAGTCCCATCAAATCCATCACCTTGTTCAATACCATCATTCTTATTATAAACATATCTATCCTGCATATGAAAATTCCATCGATATGCTGTACCATTTTTGTATTGTAAAATATCTCTCTTCATTTTATTACTTTTCCTATCAAACGCATGTTTTGCATTTGATTCAGCCACATTAAATTGTTTAATATATAATATTTCCCACTGTGTGAATAATAAATATTTTAAAATCACTTCATTTAGTTTTTCAATTTCTGACGATGAGGCTAAGAGGACGGGTACTAAACCGAAGAGGAAGATACCGACAAAGACTTATGCCCACGCTGTGACTGGCAAAGGGAGTGATAATAACAGTATTCCTATGGAAAATACTGATAAAGTTGGCAGTATAAATAAGTTGAGATTATTTTTAAATAAAGATTGTGAATTTGACCAGGAAAAAGTGCACGGTGGTGTACTAGACAATGAAGTACCAAAAGGGTCATTAAAGGATTTTATTTTTATGTTTGGAAAGAAACTTAATCTGATTAATTCAGTTAAATTAGACAATGCATATCTAAATAAATGTATTAAATCTAATATTATACTGAAGGGTTTAAGATTTTTTAAGTACCCCATGGGAATTGATATTAATGATAATATTATCAATGATTTTAATTTGTTTTTTGATGGTTGTGGAGTAGGTTATATGAAATTATTGATTAAGTTTAATGATGAAAAATTAATTAAATGTATGCAAGAAACTGAAAAACTAAATGAAGTGATTTTAAAAGATTTATTATTCACACAGTGGGAAATATTATATATTAAACAATTTAATGTGGCTGAATCAAATGCAAAACATGTGTTTGATAGGAAAAGTAATAAAATGAAGAGAGATATTTTACAATACAAAAATGGTACAGCATATCGATGGAATTTTCATATGCAGGATAGATATGTTTATAATAAGAATGATAGTATTGAACAAGGTGATGGATTTGATGGGACTGATCGAAACTCACATTTTTTGAAGAACAAGCAATTAGGCAAGACAAGAGTTTGGAAATGGGGAGGGAATTGAAAGAAATTCGAACCATACCATTGATAGAGATTAGTGTACCACTTTTTAATGATAACTTAGAAACTAATGTTTTTAATGAAGTAAGGTCTATTAGTGAAGATGATAGTATTGTTAGTTCATCACGCATTTTGACGGTAGGGGTCATTAATAGTTATAAGCATTTTAATATTTATAACTATACGGACTTTGAACTAAATATATCCCACTTTAATTTATTTTCTAAAGGATTAAAATATATACCTACCACTAATTTTAAATTGGTTGAAAATATTGGTCAAGTCAAATTATATACCAGGAAATTAAATTTAGCTGTTATGTTCAAAAATAAGGATGTGAACAGACAGAATAGGTATAATGCTCCTCATACTCTGAAAAAGAAGAGTACTTTTATACCAGTCAACCATCCCACTATAGGAGTATATGAGAAATCTGTAATTAAACAATTATACCAGTTGAATAACACACTCAAGGGTAATAAAATTATAAATAATCTATCTGATGATGAAATAAAAACATTAAATGAGTTAAGAAAAGATAGATATATTCGTGTAATGAAACCTGATAAAGGAGGGGGAATTGTCTTGTATGATCAGTTGACTTATTCTTCGAAGATTTCAGACATTTTACATTCCACAGACAATTATGAAGTTGTGTCGTTAAATGAGGTGAACTTAGCATATAGGAGGATCAACTTACATAGAGAGGAATTTCTAATTGATAAACGCATTACTATGGACACCTATATTTTTTTAAGAATATATAATCCAGTGATGGCTTCTTTAATAGGTATACCAAAGATACATAAATGTATAGAAGACCCACCATTCAGACCTATTGTCTCTGGCAGTAGATCTAAAACTTTCCCATTATGTGTTGCTATTGACACCATGTTAAAATCAATTTATGATAAAATTCCCCATTTAGTGAAAGATTCCTGGGATTTTTTATCTCAATTTCCCATAGACATCATTAATGACAATTTAATACTAGTTACTATTGATGTAATCGATTTATACTCCTGTATTCCTAAGGATGAAGGGCTGGAAGCATTTGTCAGAAGTATGAGGAAATATATGGGACAAAATTTGCCTCATAATGGAAATGATGAGTATTGTACTCGATTATAATTTCATCTACTTTGAAGGGGAAATATTTAAACAGAAGAGAGGTGTAGCAATGGGAGCAGCCTGTACCCCAGTGTTTGCCAATTTAGTCATGTTGGACTGGGAAGAATCGATTATTTTTCAAAGTGTATACTATAATAATATTAAATATTATTGTCGTTTTTTGGATGACATATATATTATATGGCAAGGCAATGAAAAGAGTTTAGATCAATTTTTAGATTACATTAATTTGAGTAGTACTTTTCTTAAATTTACTAGTACTCAAAGTGTGACAGGATTGGCTTATTTAGACACTTTTGTATATAAGGATAATATACAATTTTTATCACGAATATTTAGGAAATCCACCTTCTCTAACAGTTGTTTAGAATATTCCAGCAATCATCCCAAAAGTTTGATGATAAATATATACAGGGGACAATTAATTTGTGCACTAAGGATGACTTCGTCATATAGTGTTATGTTGGAGGAGGTCTCATATATAACTATGTTATTTAAAGATAGAGGGTATGATATGAAAATGATGGATAGAGTGAGAAAACAAGTGGTTAAGGGTTGGGGAACCAAATACATCCCATTATTAGGTGCATCATATAAAAATCCCGCTAATAATAATGTAGATTTTACCAATATTCATAAGTCTATTGATTTAAGTAGAACATGTATATTAGAATACGGGCCACATACACATAAGGTTAAAGATATTTTAATTAAAAACTGGAATATTATTCAGACTGATGTGTTTGTGTCTGATATTGTTGGTAATAGACCTTATTTTGTTAATAAAATGGGCTCTAATTTAAAAAGTATTTTAGAAAAAGGGCTAAATGTACTAAGTAATGGATCTACACATACATTTAAATGTAGTAGTTGTAATTGGTGTTATTTGATTAACACTAATGAAATGGTGAGGTTAGATAATATTTCTAGGTCTTGTATTAAATTTAGGCATGCAAATTGTAAAACGAAATTTGTTGTTTACATTGCCTTATGTAATAAATGTTCAGCTTTCTATATTGGGAAAACTGAGAGGCAGTTCAACAAACGCATGTATGACCATATGTATTGTATTAGAAAGGCTGATGAAAAGAATGCGTTGTATAGACATATTAATCAATACGGTTCTGATCATCATTTTTCATTTGGTATTCTAGATATTATTAAATCAGACCCTAGAGGAGGTGATATGAAAGGGTATTTATCCTACCGTGAAATGTGGTGGCAAATATTTACGGATGCCTCTACCACTCCCGGTCTGAATGATTATATTTCAATCAAACCTTTACTCACATTTAATTAATTAATATATTTTTAAAATATTTTAATATTTTTAAAGTATTTTTAAAGCAATTTTAAAGTATTTTAATGTGATTATTAACATATATTTATTTGTTGATTTTCATTGATATATGTTTAGGATACTATATAGTTATATATTATTGTATAATATGTAGTGTTAGTTATTTATACATTTTATATATATTTAGTTAGTAATATGATATGCAGTTATTTATTATTTTTCAATATATTTTATTTACTATGTATTGAATGAATTGATCAGTTTTAAGAAAACAGCAACGTTATATAAAAATTTTTTTTTGGGCACATTGTGTCTTTAAATTAGCGAGTACTGTTTGGCGCCAAAAAGGTAATTTAAATTTCAGTTAACCGAAATGTTTGCTAGTTCTGATGAAGCCTGTGATGTGTACAGGTGAAAGCGCTTAACTTTTCATGTTGTTCGTGTTCGTTTTTATGTTGGATTAAAGTGTGGTTTTCACTTCACGACTGCTGCTTTTATTTGATGGTACCTTGGATATATTGTTTGGAAGGAGTTACAAGTTGCCGGTTCCCAAGATTTGCATAGCAGTGCCATAAGCTTCTTTCTTTTCTTTTGTTCTTTTATAATAATCATTAATTTAAAATACAGTTGGTTTAGAATCTGATTTCTCTCTTCAAGTAATTACTTTTTTGGCAGCCAACAGAATTAAACTTAACAAGACCTTACTATGTTTAGGTAATTCATATCCTGCGTACCTCATAAAAGAATCATTTTCTGAGTTAAAGCCATTTGCTCACGTAATATTTCTGACAGAGTACTCTGTAGGGAATTTAAAATCTGCTAACTCATTACACTCCCAAAACATATGTTCCCAGTTATATCTTTTTTTCCACATCACAGTTCCAGCATTTGCCGTCTACTTCAAAATTGTTTCAAAATGTTCCACAATATTGAGATGTCCTTTTCTGGATTTATAAGGTTCAAAATAATATAATCAGCAGATAAAGCCATCTTTTCTTGATTACCATATGAATTATATTATTGAATTTGAGTTCCTTGTTTTCTTTGCTATTCGCACTAAATTTAAAGTAAATAAAGGGGGCAATAGGACTCCCCTTCCTGGTTCCAATGTTCAAACATAACTTATCAGAATCACAATCCTCCCACTTTAATTCCTGCCTCCAATGCTTCATATATCCTCCTAATCAACCTAATTGTATCAGTGAATGCAAATGCTTCTATTTTCCTACTCATAAATTCCCAGTTTACTCTATCAAATGCTTTCTCTGCATCAAGATCCACTAAGAACAGTGGTATTTTATTATATTTTGCTTCTCTCTAGAGATCATCATAGTTCTATTAATGTTGCCAAATGTTTGCTTCCCCTCCATAAAACTACATTGATTCATATCTAGCAGTTTTGGCAAGACCTTTGCCATTCTTTTAGCTAGTATAGACATAAAGGGTACCTGTCAAATCTTCGAACGCTCAAAATTTCAAACGTTACATGGTCGAGACCAAATGTTTGAAATTTTGAGTGCTCAAAGATAGACTTTCAGTGGCACCGTACAGTGCAGATAGGGATGATTTCCCTTTTCTGCACTAAAGTGCGGTCTCGGAGTTGGTATATTTAAATAGGGGGGTGTGGGGGGGGGCACAAAGGGGCTTGCCCCCCTGCCTACACTGTTAAAGTGTTTTTTTCTGTTTTCTTTCTTTTCTTTTTATGTTCAAACATCTAAATGTCGAAATTTGGTCTCGACCATGTAATGTTCGACATTTTGGATGTTCAAACATTTAACATAGACCCAACATAAACACCCTATAATCATGGTTTAAAATTGAAATGAACCTATATGAAGATGGGTGTGATGGAGCTTTACTGTCTTTGGGTATTACAGCCACCACAGCTTTCTTCCAGGATGTTGGTGCTTTCCTGCTTTTAAATAGTGTTATATAAAATCTTCCAGATCTTTATCACTTTCTTCCCTCTTATCTTCCAAACATCCATAGGAATACCTTTTGTTCCTGGAAACTTTTCTGCAGATTGATTTTACATCACCATTGTTATCTCTGTGTCTCCAAACTTAGCTATTAGTTGTTAAGCCTCATCTACATCTAACCTTGGAATAATTAAGTCTTCCATAAATATTTCCATTTGTGCACTTTCTTAATTTCCACATTTCTCTGCTTTATACAAATTTTCATAAAACTTCTGAAATATCTCTAATACCTCTGTTGGATCTGTGGTTATTTTTCTTATAGACTCCCTAAGTTTGATGCTGACCCTTTCTACTTTCTGTTACCTGAGTAGTTGTGTTAACAACTCCAGAGCACAAAAACTTTTATCAAAAAATAGTTGCTTAACAGCAATATTTCTAAACTGAAGCATATTATCCAAATACTCTCTTATTTTTTTCTTTAGCAATCTGTAGGTATGCCTGTTCTTGTTCAAGCGAGTGAAATTTTTGGGACAGAAATTGGAGACTGGAGACACATGCAGGAAGAGTAGAGACCAGTACAAGGAGACTGCAGACAAGTACAGAGAACAAAACAGCCTGCAGATAAAGGTAAGCCTACTAATAACCAAAGGAAAGAGACTAGAAAGAAAGATCTAGGAAGTGAGAAGAAAGAAGCCAGTGTTCAACTGGGAAGTTGTGGAGGTAATAAGTTAATGAAAAGAGAACAGGACTGTAGGAATGAAATTGTGGATGCTAGGAAAAAAGATTTCAGTGGTAGAAGAAAGGCAAAGACAAAATTAGAGAAATATTTAGGAGGGCAAATAAGGAAAGGGAATAGAGAGAATAAAGGATTCTTTAGATACATAGGAGAAAAAAGGAAGGTAAAGATTGAATTGTAGGGAATGGTTAAGAACAGGAGGAAGTATAGTGTGGACACAGAAAAGCAACAAATCACAATGAATTTGTTGCTTCTGTCTTCATGTGACAGAAGGATAAATGACACCTTGGTAGTGGGAAAGGGGGAAACATGTATGGCATCTGGCAGATAGTTGCATACCAAGGGAAAGGATAGATAGGAATTTCAAGGAATTAACTGAAGACAAAGTTGATGGTCCTGATGTCATAGCCCATCCCCAAGAATTAAATAGAATCTGGTTTACAACTTGCAAATTCTCTGAAAACATTTAATTCTGTTATAAATCAGGGACGATGTTCCATGCATTGTGGTAATGCCAGTTAACATGGGAGATCCTAAAATTATCCCACAGCACCAGAGACCCATAAACATGACCTCAGTGGTAGGGAAGTCATGCAGAAGATAGTAAGGAAAGAGCTAGATGGTATTCTGGACTACAAAGTGCAGAGTATGTAACATGAGTTTTGTAAGAACACATTTCAAGTTAGTATAAACTGTGTGAGGTTTATGACTGGGTTGCAGTACAGCCTGGTAAGGGACATAGAGTGATTGCTCTAGGCCTTCACTTCAATAAAACCTTTGACTCAGTCCCTCACAGGAAACAGGTAAACTGACATGGAGTAAGAGAATTTAAATAAAATGTTGGAAGGATGGCTAGATGTCAAGAGATACAATATAAAATATAGTAGTTGGGGGACTCTGAAAGTTAAGTAGTTACTGGGATCTTAGGTCAGGGCATACTGGCATCTTTGTGAGACACATTTCAAAGGGCAGTTAGAAGATCTGTCTATTTCTAGACTACAGTAATAGTAAAAGGGCAGAGAAGGATTAAGTGGAACTGTCACAGTGATCAGGTAGACTTACAGAAATGGTAGAGGAAAAAACATCTAAGGTTTAATGCAGTTAAGTGCAAAGGACTTCACCCCATAATTCAGAAATAAAATGACAAAGGGATAGGTGTCTCCAAAATGCACAGGTCAGGAAAAAGACTTTACTGTCTATCTAACAACAGAAATGATCCACCAGGTGCAAACTGAGGATGCTGCTGTCAAGGACAATAAAAGGTGCAGCTGCATTTTTAGGGGAAGCGACTCTAGGAACAGTGAGGTTTCATTATGTTTCTGTAGCTCCATTTCATACCATTGCTGAACTACTATGTTCATTTGTAGTCCCTATATGGGCTAGTCAAAAAAGGCACAAACAAAGATAACTCAGGAAATAAAGGGAAAGGAAGTGTTTACTATTGAAATTGTGTAGTGCCGTTGATTGAACGGGAAGTGGTTGAAAGGCACTTTTCAAGAAGGCACAATGCCAAACCAGACCACTATGAATGTGCAGTGTAATTCAGTAGTCTGAGTTTGGTATTGTGAGTGGAGATCGTGGTAAAGTGAGGAATAGGAAAATGACCCATTTCCTCACTGTAGTGGGATCTCGGAGTTGGTATATATAAATATATAATTTGCAGGGGGTGTGCAGGGAGGCTTGCCCCCTGCAAAATAGTAAAATGTATGTGCTGTTGATTTCACAGTCTAATGGTAACTTCACATGCTGAATACGTCGAACTACGGATGACTGTGAAATCAGTTATGATGTTTTGCCTGTTCGAGATTACGGATTTCTACTTTCTGGTGCGACTGTTTAATCGGATGATGAATGCAATTCCCAGATTTCAACAGTAAACCAATTGGAGGGCAAGGATTATGAGAAGAGGCTATAGGACCCAAATATATCCTCGCATGATGACAGGTGAGAACGAATAGATATTATACAGTTTGGTCAACAACACAGATGTCGACAGATATGCAGGATCAACAGTACCCAGGGGAGAGGACTATGTCATTTTCTTGAGTATTGTGCAGTCTTGGGGTTAGTGGACTGTGGGAGGTACAGGGGGGCTTCCCTCTGCAAGAAACATTGTTTTTTCCCTTTTGCATGCTCCAAGAGCGAGTGTGATGTCATGTAATGTCATGTAGGTATACAGGAAATAGGCTGGAGCATAAGGCATATGTACCGGATTAAGGGTATAAACTTCCACATGGACATTACAAAAATTCTGTTTCAAAGATGGTATAGTGAATAAAGGTACAAGTTACCTGAGCAGATAGCAGACTGTAGGATCACAGAGTCTTACAAGAAGGCCTGGAATGGATAATGGGCTAATAGAAGGGGCACAGGAACAAATCAAATATGCTAGTAATAGAAATAGAGTATAGTACACAGAGAAGTTTCTTTCTGCCAATATAACAATGTAATTCAATGCAATGCTGCACTTTTTATTTCCAAAAATGAGGGACATAGCCATATGAAAGTTACTTTTTTGAAGTTTGAATTGTGCACTGTGGACAAAAAGGTCTTCAGAACACAACTATAAATAATGTCACTGTTTTTGCTGTTTATTATTGCTGATGCATCTAGTATAATGGAGTTTTTGTATCATTCACTACAAATGTTTTCAAATATAAATCCATATTCTTTTAAACTTAATTTACATGCTGGCTTCCCCATAAGACTGAATCTTACAGTGATGCACTCTTCTTGCTGCATTTGTGTTTGATGTGAGTGTATGCACACCTGCTTGGAGAATTCTGTATACAATACTCCAGCTGTCATGTTCAGTGTAGAGAAGTTTTCTTATAACAAAGTAGTACATATGCTCGGAGCAACCATTTTCGTTATATTTCAGAAAATGTGTTACTTGTATGAATACAGTACACATGACTTCAGACAAACAGCAGTGGTTGATTTGAAGTTAAATTAACAACTGTATTGTCGAGACAGTTTGGCTGATGAGAAAGATAGTCAACATGTTTGCAGTTTCTGTGTTATAGGAATATGCCATTTCCCCAGGGATTGTCTAGTCTTGGTGTTGGTATATATATAATTAGCAGGGGGGGTGTAGAAGGTGCAGGGGGCTTGTCCTACCTGCAAAAACACTGTTTTTTTTTTCCTTTTGCATGCTCCAAGGATAAAGTGGGCTGTTTTATATTTATGTTTGCATTGGCTTTAACCCCATTTTTCCCATTTTTGTACATGGGGTGAGGGTGTCACATCAACAGTGACAATCACATAAAGACAACGTTCACACAACTTTCCCTCTCTCTCTCTCTCTCTCTCTCTCTCTCTCTCTCTATATATATATATATATATATACATACATACACACACATGTGGATTCACTTAAAATGATCAACAGACCCAAATGTTGATGTTCCTAATATTGAACAAAATGTATTGACTCAGCAAATATTGACATGTTAGTACACAAGCGCTGAACAATAACTATGGTGTATGCAAACCTAAAACATAAAAATGAAAGAAAAAGAAAAAAACGTCATTTTTGAATGGGTCAAGCCCCTCTGTATTGCCCAAAGTCACTGCCAATTATATTTATTAATTCTGAGATTGCACAATATTAGGGAACGGGCACATTCCCACTCCTGTGAATGTGCACAATCTTGCACACCTGTCAGCCATCTGCTTAGTTAACCAAATTATGTCTATAGATAAGCCATCCTAGGGAGTTGCAGTGTGTGTTAGATAAGCCAGACTGTGGAGTAGCACTGTTGTGCTAGATAAGCCAGACTGGGAAGTGTGTGTGTATATGGATTCATATCTCTCCCTCTCTTTTTCTATATTGTACAATAATGCCAGGAGGTGCCTGAAAGGTAATTCCAGCCAGAAGGTGTAGAACTGCTTGGCAGAGCTGTAGTTGACTTATCTAGCACCCAGTGCCACTCTCCAGTCTGGCTTATGTAGCACCAACTGCCACTCCCAGGTCTGGCTGATCTAGCACCCAGTGCCTCTTCCCACTCTGGCTTATCGAACACCCAGTGCCATTCTCCAGTCTGGCTTACCTAGCACCCACTGCCACTCCCTAGTCTGGCTTATTTAGCACTCAGTGCCACTTCCCAACTGGCTTATCTAGCACCCACTGCCGCACCCCAGTCTGGCTTATCTAGCACCCACTGCCACTCCCCAATCTGTCCTATCTAGCACCCACTGCCACTCCCCAGTCTGGCTTATCTATCACCCAGTGCCTCTTCCCAGTCTGGCTCATCCAGCACCCAGTGCCACTTCCCAATCTGGCTTATCTAGCATCCAGTCTGGGTTATGTAGCACCCACTGCCACTCCCCATTCTGGCTTATCTAGCACCCAATGACACCTCCCAGTCTGGCTAATCTAGCACCCACTACCACTCCCCAGTTTGGTTTATCTATCACGCAGTGCCACTCCCAGTCTGGAATTCCTCTAGTCTCAGTCTGTTCACTTATCTGGAGCTCCTTACCAAAGGCTCTGCAGGTCTGTTCTTACCCCGGTGCTCTTCACCTCCCTGCCCCTAGCTCTTAAGCTGTTAAAAAAGCTTTTCTACTTTTAAAATGTGTAGCAAACTAGTAGCTACAGCTTCCAGCATACAGTGTGAACTGCTGAATTAAGTCCTTCAATCCTAGCAGCACAATAAGCTAAATAAAAGCAGTAGCAGAATTTGTTTCCATACCAGTATTCAGAAATGTTGTTATGAAAATGAGTACCAGTACTGCACTACCAAATGATCTGCTCATACCCAATAACACCTTGTGCCTGGGGCAGCTGCTCTCTTTGCCTCAGTATAGCTACTCTTCTAATGCTAGACAGATAAGAACCTGAACAGCTGATTTTTTTTAATCTTCATGGATGTTAGGACTTAGTTGAGTTATGGTAGTATTTGGCCCTTATCTGTTAGTCTGGTAATTATGCCTAGGTGGAGAGGCAGATACCTATGTAACCAGTGGTCAAAAACAATATAGTTGAAGTTAGAGTTTAAGTGACTTACTGAGTGCACTCTGGAGGAGTGTGGAGAACCTGGAAGAAGAGAAGGGCACTACTGTCTAGAGAGATGAGGACTGTTGACCACATTTACTATAGGAATGGTAATGAAAAGTGTTAAACCACTACTTTATCTACTCGTGGTTCATCTAAAAGTACAATGTCAAAACCATAAAGTCAAAGAGCATACAGCTGATGACCAAATTACTCTGAGACCAAAATTCTGAATATTGAAATCAGCATTCTCATGATGTCCCTTAAATATACTAACTTTAGGATCACTTACCTTTGAAGTAGGGGGAAAAAGAGATACCACAATCTCAGGCATATCTCACTCCATGCCATTATGTTTTTAGACTGTAAGGTAGATATCGTGGTCTTTTATATATTACAGACATTAGACATTGTGGTCTCAAAATTGTGAATTTAGACAGGACTGTGTTAGGAAAAGTGAAGGTAAACTGATGAAAATAAAAAGCTTTAGGCCCATTGCTGTGAGTTCATCCCAAGGCATCCTACCTAGATTGCTTGTTTGCAGTGCGGCTGGTTTGGTAAAATACTTGTTTTTTTTTGAATGTTCATCTCAAGGCATCCTACCTAGATTGCTTGTTTGCAATGCGGCTGGTTTGGTAAAATACTTGTTTTTTTTTGAAAAAGTGGCAATACACTTTTTGTTTGTTTATCTTGTATTCCAGTGTCGCCTGCCTGAACCAGCTGTAAAGTTTGTTGTTTTTAATGTTTTAAGTTTTGCACCTAAAGACTTTCCAGCAAGTGTCACTATACAAACTGCATATAGAGTTGCACCCAAAGTCTGCCCTAGGTGTATAAATACCAGTGCTACACCAGAACTGTTTAAGAACTGTTACTTCAAACAGAACACCCCATTCCTTAACAGGAAGATCTCCTGAGAGAAACTTTTACTTATTTGTCTTTTGCATTTTATTTTTAACACCTTTCAGGGGAGAACATGATGGGAAATCACTGAACTCTTGGCTCTTTGTTAATCTACTGTTGCTCACTTGCTTGAGACCTGAGAGGAGGAAAGGTGTTTAATTGCTGATATTGGGGCAGTAGAAAGAAAGAGAAGCAGAGCCAAATTATTCTGTTGATGTGAATTTTACCTGATTCTCCTACTACAAATAAATAGAGACAGAGAGCAAACCATTTTGCTGCTGAAAACTGTTATCAGTTCCTACTGCTGCAGTGAGAAAGAGAAAGAGCGAACTATTTTGTTTATGTGATGTGTTATGTGTTTGTGCTGCTGCTGCTGCCAGAACATAGAGAATATTTGCTTAATTAGACCTGGACAGAAAACTGTGAGTTGTGACAGCATCTGACTACTAAAGGACTGTTAATTAAATGCATATCTGAAGCCGATCAAACTAGCAAAACAGAAGCAAATGTATTACTCTTTACTTTACTACTGGGAAACATTTTCATTAATCAGTCAAAGCTGTAATTTCAAAAGCTTAAATTCCTCCTGCTGCTACTTACACTAAAATCGTTTTATCACCCCAGCAAAAAATATTCATTTAAAAGTCTGAACAATTGCTCTCTGCATACATCTTCTTAAATATATATATATATATATATATATATATATATATATATATATATATATATATATATAAATATAAATATATATATATATATATATATATATATAGAGAGAGAGAGAGAGATGCATGTGTCTGTAACTATATGTATAATATACATATCTATTCCTATAGATACTTAAACACACACACATACACACACACACACACACACAAACATATATATATATATATATATATATATATATATATATATATATATATATAGGATATACAGTGTAGAGTACATGCACACACTACACACACAGACACTGTCATATCAGTTTTTCAAAATTCAAAAATGTACTTTTTGGCAAAACAGAAAAAGAAAACTTAAATGAAGTGTAAACTTTTTCTCGATTACTGACAGTGCTTTTTATTATCATTACTTCATACAATGATCTGGGATTTTTAACTTCTTCAGTGAACATACTCACTACAGAAATCTTTTCATGCATTTTAGTTTTCCTTTTGTTATAATTTACTTTATTTACTCCTTCTATTACTTTAAAAGGACATTGCCACTTAATATGAAATTTGATCTTGTACTTGGACAATTAAATTCTGTAATATGAACAGTTCTACTCTATATTCTCTGTTGGTCTTCATGTATTCGTTACATGTATTCTTTGACAATATAGAACTCTTAATCTTACTCAAGTTCTGTGTAGTATCATAGCATATTCATAAATAAAGTGTGTTTTTCTTTCCAGGTTTATCTTGCTGTGTTTAGCAGGCCTTGCAGATGTCTGCCATACTATAGCTCAAATGAAATAAAACCTGTTGGGGCTTTAGGTGACTTGGGCAGAAGGTAGGGATGCAACTGGTTCCAGGTTTTGCCATCTTGTAATGTAGGTTTATGGAGCATGAATTTCAAAGTTTGTTTGAAATGTTCCATTAGCCTAGCTGTTTGAGCATGGTATGCAGATGTTCTCAGCTGTATCACCTTAAGTAGCTGGCATAGTTCATGTATTACTCTGGACATGAATGCTGTGTCTTGTTCATTTAGAATGTCTCAGGAGATTCTGACACTAGAACATAGTCACAGCAGTTCTTTTGCTATAGATTTGGCATTTACTCATTTTAGATGAACTGCAACTCTGAACTTTATGGCTTAATCAGTGATTTCTAGTATGCACTGGAGTCCTTTAATTAGGGAGGTAGCAGTTAGCGTTGCCACATCACGGCAAGAGGCTCTCTGGTTCGATCCTGGGCTGGGGTGGCTTCTTTGCGGAGTCTGCATGTCCTCTCTGTGGTCGTGTGGGTTTCCTCTCGGTGCTCCGGTTTCCTCCCACATCCCAAAAGACATGCTGTAGGTGGATTGGATACTCTAAATTAACCCTAGGCATGAGTGTGTGTGTGTGCCTTCTGCGAAAGGTTGGGTGCTGGGCTGGCAACTCGACACCATAAAACTCCACTGCCAATCATGAGTGGACAGGTGATCCACTGTGATGACCCCTAACTGGGAAAAGCCGGAAGAAGAAGAAGATGATGAAAGAAGACTGGAGTCCTTTAATTGACTTCACAAGGGAGGTCCTAGAAGGTGTAGGATCACTCATGTGTGGCTTCTGTTATATGTATGGGTAAAAAAAGTATTTGTAAACCCTGAGGTAGCTGCTGTTTTCTGGCATTCTGGGCAAGCTGCACAGAATTTTCTTATTTCCTTCATAATATATGGACACTCTAAAATGTAGCTGATGTTGTTAATTTTCATTCTATCCTCAACTGTTGGAACTGATGGGTAGGGATCTGAACCTTGGATCTAACTTGGCTGCTACTAAAGCGTATGGTAACTAAAAAACTTTCAATCTTCTCCCTTACCGATAATGCACCATACCCTGATATACCTCAGATCTCCTTTACTGCTTTTCCCGTAAGATATGGTCAACCATAGCTCTTGAGTCTTCAATTGGTTTTTGGGCAGGTAAGCGAGAATTTGTCTTTAAACCCTTATATTTCTAGTTTTCTGATTATTCCTTACCCTCCTACTTTTACATACACTGCTTACAATTGCTGGTATCCCTTTCCCACTTTCGCTTTCTTACACACTTGTGCATTTCCTTCATACCGTAGTTGGTAGTAAAGTTTTCTCCTTGTAGCTTTCACTTAAAAAATATTCTTTCTGTTGTTATTTTGCAGTTTTCTTGTGTTTATCTTAATATGGCTGAAAAGGGTTCTTCCTGTTTTAAAAAATATTTGAAGTGTGGGCACAGTTTGCCTAGTTCTGATTCCCACACTCTCTGCGTTTTTTGCTTAGGTCAACAGCACCTGCAGGAGGATTGCTCTATCTGTTGCAAGTTTAATTCCTGAGCTCTTGTGGACAGAATAACCTAATTTTGAAAGGCTTACTACCGTCTTCCTTCAGTGAAGATTTAGTTGGGGCTCACTCCCCCAAACCAAAATCTATGGAATTAAAGTCTCCCATTCCAACTATTTCCTTTGCTCTGTCTTCCAAGCCTTCCAGGAAAAGGTCCAAATCAGATTCAAGGAGATCTCAAACCTCTTTTCCCTCAGATCCAAAGAAAAAGAGGTTAACAGAACCTACATCCTCAGATCTGACCAAGAAACCATTGGATCTGACTGCTCCAGATCCTATATTCTTGCCAAGGACCCAATATTCTCCATTAGTTGATCCTGCATCTTTCAGGCTGCCCTCCCGTTTCATGGAAAGGCACCATACAAAGTCACTTTCCCTGGTCTCATCTTGCTCATCCAGGAGTTTGACTGAAGAAGATGTGTATCAGATGATGAGAAAGTTTCTCTCGACACAGATACAGATGGGTCTGCTAACAGCTCCTACCCTTTCGGGTCAGGAGACCAATACATCGATCACTCCACCACCTCAGACTCCTTTTCTGATCCCTTTGGTTGCTTTGGATTTTCTGGATCTGAGTCTTCCAAGTCCATTGGGTTTGGATCCAAAGACAAGCTTATCCTCGGATCTGAAGCTAACTCTGCGTGCCCTGGCTCTGACATCTTCAGATCTGGAGGACTCTCGGAGCCAAAGCTTCCTTTTTGGGTCTGAGGCACTGGGATTGACTTGGAAGGTTTCAAAGCCATCTCTGCACCTTGGTGCTTTGGCATTGGATAGCTTGGTGCCGCCTTTCTCCTTGGGGAGATTGCTTTCAGTGTTGGAGGAGACAGTGGTCCAGAAGCCTACCTTCTCTGTACCTAGGTCTTCTCTTTCCCTGGGATGGTCAGCCTTTGAGGTTGTGAAGAGGGTGTTTTCTGCTGTGACAAGAATGATGAACCCATCCCCCTCGGATCTTCAGTCCAACATCCAGATGTTGCTGTGCTTGGAGCCTCATCATTTAACTCCATTAGAGTTCTCTCCTCTGCTCCTAGGAGAACTTTCTCCACATGTGTCCTGGACTGGACTGGACTTGAGCCAGCAGCTTGTCTCAGTTCCAGTCTACCCAGTTCATTTCTGTCTCTGATTTTGGCTTCCCATCCCACATCCAAAAAAAAGGAGGAAAGAGAGTATAAGAGGAGGCACTTGGACTCTCTCTCTGGAGTCAGATCACTGGGATACAGGCTTTGATGAGGGTGGGCGTCCCCTCCAGCCACCTCCTCAAGAAGATCATTCATTAGAGACCTCCTTGAGATCCCTGAAACAGAGGGTGGTTGGACTCCCATAACCCTTCACACCTGAGGAATCTTTTATTCTGCCTTTGGATCATCTGGCCCATCTACTTCCCCTGTCTCCACCACCCACACCCTGCAGGGAAAGAATTTTGGGCTAAAGGGGTGCCCGTGGATGCCATGGTTGTGGCGGTGTCCACCAAGAAGGAACTTGCCAAACAGAGTTCCTCTCTTTGTCCCACTAACAGGGGGTCTAGGACAATGGACAGATTTGGGAATTGTGTCTGCGTTTCAGTGACCCTTGCCCTTCGATTGTTAAACTATTTGGCACATTTTATTAGGTTGCAAAGGGATTTGATCAAAGAACTTTCAGCTTTCATTTCAGGATCGTTTATGTTAAGGCCAAATTGTGTGTGGCTTCTCAGTTGGCTGCCCTACAATCTATCTCGAATTCATCCATGAGGCTTATTTCTCATGCAGCCAAAGGTGCCTCAAGGGCAATGGGTTCAGGCATATTCATTAGGAAGCATGCTTGGATGCATTTATGTGATTTTGTGGAGCCCTTCAAATCCTCATTCATCAATGCTCCTTTTGAAGGCACTTCTTTTGCTTGGCCTCAAAGTGAAAGACACATTATCCAGGTATGAGAAGGCTAGAAAGAGCCTCTCTGCAGTATTTGTTTCGACTCCTCAAATATTCTTTCCTAGAAATCAACAAGGTGGTCAGAAAACGTGGTTCAGGAAGTTCCAGGGTCCTTTCCAGGACAAATGTAGAGAAAGTTCCCTTAGGGGCAGAGGGGGGAACTCTAATGGATGTCGCCGCCCCTGCAGCAGTGGAGGCCCACAAAACTAGGGGTTCAGAGATTCTTTTTCTGGCAGACCTTACTAGCGCTCCTGAAAGGAGACCTGATTTTCCACCTCTGGAGGCAACTGAGGGTCAAAAATCCATGCACCAGAGAGCCTGTCTAGCTATAGCAAAAGACACTTGGGTGCAAAGGATTATTTCCAGAGGCTATACAATACCTGTCAAGTGGGGTAGGGGGGCACTTTCTGGTGGAATCATTCCAAGGCACTTGGTGCCCCACAAAAGATAACTTGCATATAAATGTCCTAGAGATGAGAGCAGGCCCTCCAGATTGCTCTCCCTTCAGGGAAAATTGCTATTCAAACAAACAATATATCAGTAGTTTGGTACATCAACAAACAAGGAGGAACCAGATCTTAGCCTTTGTATCGAGAAGTGCTGACAGTCTGGCAATGGATGGTCTCATCCAACCACTTTCTCACAGCAATGCACATTCCAGGGAAGTCCAATGTGACAGCAGACAAATTTTAAGGAAGTACATTATTCTACTGCATGAGTAGTCTCAACAAGAAAGTGACAGAAGTGATCTTTTGTCAATGAGGCTAGCCTTGCTGCAATCTTTTTGCTTCTTTCCTAAACACAAATGCAGCAGCTTCTTTGCCCTAATCCCCCCACAGGGGGAATCACTGAGGGATGCTCTAATTCACAGTTGGTCTCTGGGTCTGCTTTATGCCTACCAGCCAATTCCATTAATTCCAAAATTTCTGCAGAAAGCTGCCAGTTTGAAGAGCAATGTCATCTTATTGCACCTTACTGACCTTGACTAACCCACTGTAATCTTTTGGTCAGACTCAGTTTCATATTTATCTTCCACCCAGATCCAAGCCATTGCTGCCTTTTGAAGCTTCTAATTTCATAGCTTTGTCTTTATTAGTGCAGTGTGTCTTGGGTAATGCATTTGGTTTTGGTCCCCAACACATTTTCCATAACTCTTTGAAATGGGTAAAATCCTAGGCTGTTATCACATGTATTAGATTAGGCATTAAAATGACTGGATGTAGTACTTTGTCTGGAAGAGTTTATATTTCTGTTTAGGTTAAAGGATGCTCTTTTTTATCTAGATGTATGCATATTACTTTCTGATTGCTAGTAGTTTTATGTCTTCTAACAAAAGTAATCATGTTTCCAGAATCTTAAAAAATCCTAATAATTCCTTCCCATTGACAAAAAGTATAATTAATAAGTCTGGTAACATCATGATGGAAAACACAGACTATATACTTGAAAAATTCTAAGCATTCAACCTGATGTTTTCCACTGGTTCACCTTCAGATAACAGGTTGCTTAATAGCTGGTTGATTATTAGTAGATTTTCCCAGCAAAATGGTATTACTGTAAGCTGTATAATACTTTACTAGGTTTACTATGGTTTGTGAGAACGACATTCTGTCGGCAGCACTGCTGCCAAAAATCAGAATGTCGTGCACAAAACATAAATGGATGGGATAGTTGAACACACTTATGCGAATGCTGTAGTGCATTTGCATAAATGTATTCGACTATCTGCACTGAGATCGCGGTACAGTGGGGATTGGAAATTCATCCATATCCCCACTGTTGTGCAATCTTAGAGTTAGACTATATTAGTGGGGGGGGGGGCTTGCCCCCCTGCAAAAATGTGATTTGTCATATAGGAGTCTGATTTACATCAGCTCCTATACGGCTATCACATGATGGTTTCGGCCACACTGTCGACTCAAATGTGTTGATCATTTGGGTCGACATTGTAGCAGGTCGGAATGTGCGTTTTCGGTTTACTATTTGTTGTTCCAAATGGCAAATGTTTTGCCGTTCGAACAAACAGTAGTAAACCTACATTACTATGTGTCTATTCTTAAAACATTAAAAGCATATTGATTGAGGTAATTATTTTAATTACAGACATAAACGCCTTCTTATTTTGTTTCCATAGACCCATACATAGGTGTGGACTTTTTAGTAGCCCATGTTACATGTAGGCCTAACTAACAATATTAAATATTCTATAAGGCTACTAGTTGTGGTTTGTACATCATTTTGAAACTGTTTTCAAAATTGTCTGATAGTGCTGTCTTCAGAGTGTCTACTGCTATGATGTCTAAATTATTTTCATATACCATTCACATCTAGTTTTAACTACAGTCTCAATATGTGTTTCAGGTCAGCCAGTTGGTCATTACTGATTTGTCTATGGCTAATGCCCAATGATTAAATCTATTGCAATGTACCTCTGCTGAAGCACTTGCTCTAAATAAAAGCTCTTACATTTTTTGACAATTATAGGCATAGGATCATTGGATCATAGGAAGTTACTAGGCTATTGGCCCTGAGGCACTTATAAGCCTAGTCAAGAGTTTAGCCCATGTTTAGACAAGTCAGCACCCAAAGCCCCTGTCCAGCAGGGACACAGGTGGAATCCCAGGGGTGTATTTTCTGTTTCACATCCAATTATCCAGGTTGCACTTGAAAAGGGTTAATGAGGTACTTTGCTTGACATGGATAGAGAGTCTATTCCACAGATGGGGGAGTCTCTGGAACACAAATCTCTCCCACCAACAAGTCCTATTGATATCACAGACCAGGTTGAAGTCACTAGTGTGGGTTAGTTGAGTGGAGCTTGACTTCCAGATATACAGCAGTCCCATCCAGGCAGGGTCTGAGATTGCTTTTTATGCCAGACAAAGGTCACTTCTGAGGAGCCTGTATGAAACTGAGTAGAGGGACAGAGATTTTAGCCTATCTGTGTAAGGTAGATGTTTAAGGCCCTGGATCCTTCTGGTGAGGAACCTCTGTGGTCTGTCCAGCTGCTGCATGTGCTTTGCAAGGTACATGCCCAAGGGTGGATTTTACTCAATATTTGGCTTTATAAAGGAAGAATACAGGGATGTTATGACCTCCTTGTCCCTGGATGAGATACCCTTACTTATGAGGCGGGCCATGTAGAAAGCTTTCTGTACAATGGAAGCAACATGGTGTCAAATGTCAGGTTGTTATCAACCTGGGTGCCCAAATCCCTTATGACTGATTGCATGCTTAGGACATTTTTATTAATGTGATAATATGGGGGAACATCACTCTCAACAAAGGGGATGAGGATGCATTTTTTGGCATTCAGCTTGAGGCCATGTTTCTGGTACCAGTCATTTGTTTGGTTGAGACCCTCTTGGAGGAGTCCATATCACTTGGGGAATTGATGACCGCTCCCAGCTTGCAGTCATCTGCAAACTTGGTCAGCCATAGCTCACTGATTTTGGCCTGCACCTCAGAGAAGTATATCCAGAATAATGGAGGACCCAAGACCAATCCCTGGGGTATGCCACTCATTGTGGGTCTACTGCTTGAGGTGGCTTCCTCTATTTTGATTAGGTGGGTTCTATCCGTGAGCCAGTTTGCTACCCATCTGACAACATATGGATTGATGCCCAGTTGAGAAAGTTTATCTATTATGCCCAAGTGGGGAATAGTGTCGAAGACTTTAGCCAGGTCAAGGTAGGCGGTGTGCACTGTCTTTCCCTCATCCATGGTTTTGGTGACTGTCTCAAAGAAGTCAATCAGATTTAACAGACATGACCTCCCCTTGACAAAGCCAAACTGTGTTGGGTTGAGTGTTTGGAGGTTGCCAATGTTCCTGTTAATGAGGTCCATGATAATCCGTTCCATGGTCTTGCAAATTAGGCTAGTTAGGCTGATGGGTCTATAATTTCCCAGATCAGTGGATACTCCACCTTTGTGTAAAGGGATGACAGTGGCTGTTCTCCACTCAGCTTGATTGAATATGGTGCTTAATGGTGCTGAAAGTTCATGCCTGAGTTAATGTGGGATGCAGCCTGGGATGTTAACAGGTCCCATGGAGGCTGTATTTTTTGCCTTTGAGAGGACAGTGATGTTCTGTTCCCTAGAGATAAGGGGAGGGGGACAGGTACTGGGGATGTCTTGATTTACTGATGGGGGGACAAAGAGGTGAAGTTTTCACTGAATCTGTCAGCCAGTAGGTTGACCACCAGTTCAGAACAGATCTGGGTGCTTCCTTTCAGATTGCAGACATATGTGAAGAAGGCCTTTTGATTGAATCTAGAAGATGTGGCCAGTTTGGACTCGAAGTTGGCTTTAGAGGAGTTCACTAGTGCTTTTATTTGCTTGTTCAGGCTAAGGAGAGATTACTTCCAATTGGGCACCTGCTCCTTCTTGGTCCTGGACAGCAACTTTTTCCTTTTGTTATATAGTTTATTTATTGCAGATGTCCACCAGACAGGTTTACTCCTCCTTGCGGAGGATGATTTTGTCCCATCAGTTATTCCTGATTCCATGCATCTATATAAGTGCTCATATAGTACATTGGTGCCAGTTCCTACACAGGGGGGAGAGGGCTGTGTACCATTCCTCAAGAGGTTTTAATCAGCTTTGGAGAGGTTTTTTTGTTTGACTCTAGCTAGAGGGGGTCAGGGGAGATGCTGACTTTGAAAGTGACCGGTTTATGGTCGGATCTTACCAGGGAGGATGATACTGTAGGGATGCTGCAGTGGTTACTCATGTTGGTTAATACCAAGTCCAAGATATTATCACCTCTTGTGGGGGTATCGACTAGCTGTTCCAATGCATTTGCATTGATAAAACAGAGGAATCTCTGGGCATTTGTGTTCTGGCATGAATAGTTTTCCAATCTATGGTTTAGTAGTTAAAGTTGCCTCAGGATCAGGGTAAAGGGTTGAATCTTGATAGATTTGAAGAGGTCCAGATAGGTGGAGTGGGCATCTTGACTCAAATTTGTGGCCCTGTAGATAGCTATGATTTGAGTAGGGATCTTGCCAATGATTAACTGCACCTGGAGTGTTTCCTGTGCACCACACTGTTTGAGCAGCCTGGAGATGTGTGTGTATTTATTATATATTGAAACTCCACTTCCTTTGGCTTTGCTGTCCACAGTTTGGGGTCTGAATGTATGATAGGATGAGTAACCAGGTAAAGCTGGGGTGCTGTCTGCAGCTTTGAACCAGGTTTCTCTGACTGCACAAATGTCAGCAACTTCCAGAGTTAAGAATGTTTGCAATGAGTGCAGTTTCATCTTTAGACTCCTAGCATTTAGCAGCATGACCTTTAATTTGCGTTTTGTTGAAATTTTTATGTTGGTTTTATTGATCTTAGGACTTTTCCTAAAAAAGGCACTATGGGAAGGCAAGGGCCTTTGCCAGAAGCCTGAAGCCCAAGTTAGACATATGCAGGCCATTTCTAGCAAAGCATCGTGGTCTGTCGGCCATATCTTCCCAGGCTGCCAGGTACTGGATCCCCCTGGAATGACACCAGAAAGTAAGCCAATTGTTAATGTCAGTTATTTTCTCTTTGTATTGAGGCATCATTCTGGGTGACGGTAGAATGCTGCTTAAGGATAGGGACATACCTGCCTGGGGACACATATTCAATCAGCTCAATCATGCCTCTCTTCATATAGTCCAGGGAGGTACATCTCAAGTTGTTCACCCCAACATGGACTATAACAGAGTCATAACAATACCTGCGGTTGAGAGACTTCAGACCGTGTGTGATATGGGGGATTCTGGCACCTGACAGACAACTAAACCATGACTTTCTTCTTATCCAGCCTGGTGAGAGGCACATCTATGTGTCTCACAATGGATTCTCATATGACTAATATGTTGGGTTCATGGTTAGGCCTTTGTGGTTGCGAGACACAGGTGTGTGGACTATGCGTGGTATATCATGTGGAGGGTTGTGGACTTCACATGTGTTTTTGCCTCTGAGGTCTCCTTTGTTTGGGTTTGTTTTTGTTGAGAACCTCCACATATGTGGGTGTGTGTTGTGTAGTTGTGGGTGGTGTTTGAGGTGTAGTGATTATGTTGATAATCTTCTCAGTGCCAGATATACTGGCTTGTGAGGGAGAGAGCATAGACTCTAGGCTCTTAGTGTAATTGCATCTCTCACAAATTGTGTCCCTAGGTGGTAATAGTAGATGGTTGTCTGTGTACATGAGGCAGTTGCTACACTGTCTCAGGATGCCCATATCAACCAGGCTGGCAAGAGAAACCGTAGGAAATTGTCCATCCATATTTGTCAGAATCTGTGGGAGAGAGGCCAGGGAGAGCGAAGGGGTAGGCCTAAAGCCTAAGTGCTTAAACCAAAACTAAGATGCTTAGAATACCACAATTTATAATCTGTGTCTTTCATGCCCATATAGGCTTTCAGAGAGTCCCCTGCAAGATCTGCAGATACAGTTCTGGCACACACTGTTGAGGGCCTGTAATCCTTTATTGCATAGCTCTCAAAGTCTACAAAGTAGACTTTAATAAAATGACCATTACCATCTCCCACCTTCTTTAGTGGTGGGCTGGTTCTCAGGGCTGTTGGTGGTTAGCTGCTTATATAAACTATCTGCTGTGTTGCAACAACTTGCTGTTGCAAACATAACCAAATACTGGTCAAAGGCTGCTCTCCTGGCATCTCTTCTGTCAGGAAGAGTAAATAACCGCTGATTAGTACTTGCAGCCAGATTTTTCTGGTGTTGATTAGTGGCTTGCAGTTGCTGATTGCTAGCTACAGTAGCAACTGCATGATTTTCTGTCATTTGTCTTCCATGGTCCCAAGTATTTGTGGTGGCCTTCACTAAGGTGTTAATAACCTCCCCCATTTTAAGGCCAAGCACACCAGCAGTTGCCTACATACAAATACAGTAGGAAGTATATAATAATTTCACTTCAGAATTGCAAGGATTACAGTTCACAAGCTCTTAGCAGCACAGTTCACAGTTTTTTTTTATTATAATTGAGAGTTTCAAAACTCTCAGTCACTGGGGCACTGTATACCTTACCAAGTTCAATGCATGAAGTAAACAGTGTTAATTTCTTTCTGCAGCAGAATTTGCAATATTTTTAAGATAGTTAAAGATAAGTATCAAAAGTTGCCCACATTCTCCAACAAATGTCATATTTTGGTTCAACAGCAATCACAGACACAATTTTAATCATCATTTTTTCAATATTCAGCATGAATTTATTTGTGGTATTTGTGTAAATAGTTCATGGTGTCTTCATTCCCATATAACACAGACCACAGAAAGTTTCTCAAAGCCATCCCCAAAATGTCCAAGACGTAGAAGTATTTATTTTTAATACCTTCTGAGCACAAGTAGCAATGGTCCTACAAGCACAGAAGATTCAACAGCATCACACATAGGCGTGTCAAACTGCAGAAGTGTAATAACCTTCATCTACCTTTCCTTTGCTGGATAGCTGCTCCACTGTTTAAGACATTTTTGTCCCTTCAGTGACTCCTCCCAGAAATCCAGTCCCTCTAGGTTTTGAGGTAAACACACAGCATACAAAGCCAACTGAAAAATATATCTGTTTTTGCCCTAAAATGATGTCCTGCTTCCTGCTTGCAAAGCATGAATATGTTGTCAATAAACACTTTCTAATGTAAAACACGGGGTCAGATCAAGATAAGTTTTACCTTTTAATTGGTCGTCGTTAGTGTTCAAAGCCATCAAAATAACCACTATATTGTAGTATGTACAAACACACACAAACATTTTATTTATATATGTATCTGTCTATATATATATATATATATATATATATATATATATATATATATATATATATATATATATATATATATATATATATATATATATGTCTATGCTGATTGTGTTGATGGGTTACTGCTTGTAGTATCCAGTCAACTATAATATGTTTGAGAGAGATATGAAGAAACTAAAGCATGAACTATTACTTAAGTCCTATTAGCGGAGCTTGCAACAAATGTAATTATAGTTAAAGGATTTGTGCTGGTTTGTCATTGTTTTGGTTTCTTTTCTGTGGGCATGCCCCAAATGAAAAGCCATACAGACACAGAATGAAAAACATCGTATGCACAGGTGATGTTCTGAAGTTAGGACTAAACCCACAACTGTGGATGTGTCAGCCAGAAACATTATTTACTATCCCAGTTTAAGAACACTTCTGTTCATTGAAAAATAATAGGGTGTACTTACTACCTGTACCTTACTGGCACATTGTCAGTTACTGTGTTTGCCATACCACTATTAGCAGACACAACTGATTATCAGCAGCACTCATGTCTATTCAATTTTGGGTTGCTGCTTAAAACTTTTGTCTTCTTCCAGCGATTGTTATTTTCCTTGAAACTGTTAAGAAGTGTAATAGTAAAGTTAAAATATTGTTATTTGTGGGTTAGAGTAATGGGACTTGACATCACCATGCAGTGCATTTTGTGACATGCAGTTTTTTTCAGTAGCTGTGTTTAGGTTTCAATAGTTTCATATATGCTAATGGGAGTTCAGTAAAGCCTCAAACTTACATTGTGCATTATTCTAAGATTAAGAAATGTTCTATTAATAAAGTCTGCTCCTCAGAGACTGTCCTAACATTGTGATAAACATTTAAAATGTGTTCTGCATTATATTCTGTTGCAGTATTTGTAGGACCCAGAGACTTTCATAATTTATCTATCTAGAAGTGTCATGCAGCTAAAATGACCCCAGAGATTCCCATCTAGGAAGATTATGAGCCTAAAGACTCTTAGTTACCAAGTCAGGTGTCAGGCTTTATCCTTATATTACGTCTTTTATGACATTCTGCACTGAGACTTATATCTTCCATTTCATGCCATTAAAGACCAACCTCTCCTTGATCTCTTGCACCTCTGCAAGACAAACAGTTCCACAAACACTAGAATTAAGGATTTCAATTTCCACCTAGATATTAGTAAAACATATTGGAGGGACAGATGTATTACAAATATTTATCCTATCTCAGGAATAAATTGCTTTTACATATAAAACAGAGTGAGACCCTTTCATCCTTCAAGATAAACTTTGATGATTGGATGGGCATCTGCAAATTCATTTCTGCCCTGACCTGTTTTGCCCTTCCGGAAATGGGAGGTATATCACGAGGGTGGTCATTGGAAGACATAAATGGTCTGTATGATTTACTTGTCTTGTAATTCCTGCAATCCAATGAACCCCAGCTTCAGACTTCATTTTCCACAGATGATGTACAATGCGGAAGTCTGAAGTTACAATGCTTGAAAATAGAAGACTGAAAGAGTGAATCTCCATGAATGGGAAGTCTGTTGGGATGAATCATGGCTGGAGAATAATGACAGGTGTGATATAATGATGGATAACTCTTTGAGGGATAGCCACATGTGAAATCAAATCAAGAAACTTTGGTGAGCATCATAATATCAACTGAACACAATGACATTTCCCATTACTCCAAAAGGGATGTGCTACCTGTCAGAACTGTGATGAATACAGCGACTTTACTGTGCATTCAGTATTAACAGCAAGACAATGCAGAACTGTGTATTTGATAGATGCACACACACTGCTGTCAAGGCAGGAGCAATAAACACAACATGTTCAGCACCCTCAGCAAATCATACACTCATTGTGTTACTATGTGCCTTGATTACATAACAAGTGTATAGTGCAGCAATACTTCTGCATTTGGCCTCTTCATATTTTGTGTTACCATGATATGATATTAGCTTTTGTATACTTTGGGTATGATGGTATATCCCTGCATGTGTTCCCACATACACATCTAGAAAAGACAGTGTAGTCACAGTTCTATCCATCTGCTTGTAGTTTGCTCATTGTTAATTCACTTAGGACATAGCTCTCAAATTATTTATTCAATAATCAGTGACACAGCCACAAATAATGAGTGGAAAAAAGCCCAAAATTGGGGATAATTTTTAAAGATTGCTTGAATTCACTTACAAAGTTAACACAACATCAAGTTTTGCATCAACATGCATTTCTCAAATAATAATAAGTATGAATCTGTAATGAAGGGCTTTATTGGCTGACTACAGTCCTCAGTGATTTACCAGAATAAAGGGGTTCTTTGTGATAAAGTGACAGGTTATCCTGCCTTGCACTATTTAACTGATAGGTTGTCAGCTCACTTTGACCCTGAGCAACCAAAAATGGCTGGGTGGAGGGCTGGTTTAAATAAGTGGGACTACAAGCACACACACCTCTTAAAGGATAGCTAAAGAGTTTGTGGCTAGCAAGTAATTTGACTAGATTTACATGGCGTACAAGAACATTTTGTAATAATCTGTAAACTTCAGCATCTACACTGCATCTGTTTGCTTATGATCTTTAAGATAGTTTCATGAGTTGCAGCACTATCCTGGTGATGCTTTTATTGTTTTATTGAGCCACTTTCTAACTTTGTGTTACTGATATACAACATCCCTCAATGGCTCTCAACCTTTTACCTCTAGAATCAGGGACACATCCATAAATAATCAGGTACAGTCTGGTTATCTTTTTTTAAATATTAGGACTAGTAACTTGAAAAATAAATCAGGGATGCTTTAAAAATATGTGTGTGTGTGTGTGTGTGTGTGTGTGTGTGTGTGTGTGTGTGTGTGTGTGTGTGTGTGTGTGTGTGTGCGTGTGTGTGTGTGTTTATTAGTACTATTAACTTGAGAAGCTGATAGAGTAAGAGAATTTGAATTAACACATGTTTTCTGAAGTAAAAGAAGTTGTTTTCTGAAGTAAAAGAAATCTATAACTCTTAACTGTTGTCATCATTTAAGTGCAGTACAACACTTTTCTCCCCAAAATTGCCAGTTGTATGAGGGATTAGGAGGGCCAGAGCAAAATGCTGAGACAAAAATTAGAGACTTCCTGAAAATCAGACACAGTTGAGAAGCATGTGCCAGTCTTAAAAAAAAAACACTTTTTTTCTGGCAGAATCGTAAAGCAAATGATTGACAGAAAGCCATTACCTGTCAACCTGGCAAAGCCGTAAATAATTGGAGACATGCCCAAAAATAGGGACACTTATTAAATACTTCTCTTACAAACTTAGAAAGTTGAATAACAGGTTTTGTATTATTAGCATGCATTTTCTGAAAGGTATGAAGTCTGAAACTCAACTGTCATTATTTTCTGACTTCAGACCTCAATGATTTGCCAGTGATTTTGCCAGATAACCACAATCTTATGAGAAACAGACCAAAAATATGAGGCAAAAATCTGCACATTCTGCAAAAATCTTGTACAGTTGAGAGGTATGCAGAAAGCCAAAAATCTACCACTGCACTTTCGAGTTTTCAAGATGTACATAGCAATAAAGTTGCATTTATTACATCATTTTTTAGTTTCTCTTTCACATTTTTAAAAATGTGATGCTTACCCTTTGTTTTGTGGCATATAAGGAGAGTTGTGCAGATACAGAGGCATATATATATATATATATATATATATATATATATATATATATATATATATCTTGACATCAGAAATTCCCAGGAACCTAGTGCACACATTGCAGCTGTCTGTGCTGAGAAGTATCTGAGATCACCTGGTTTCCACATTAAGTTGGCAACAAGTTAATTGCCTCTGTGGTCGTGAATGAAATGGCTTCCGTGCAGGACTACGGGTAAGGGATTCAGTAAATTGCACAGCCAGGCTTAATAACTAGGTATACAGTTGGCATGGCATTTAATAAGATTATATAGGTCTGCACATCCTCTCACATCAAGGACAGACGTGATTGGTGATTGCAGTGGTGTTTTGCCATACAGACGTTTCCTTAAGGGCCTCAATGGCCATACATTACTGCAGGGTGTTATCTCAGCTGTTGACTGCAGGTGCAGTAATTAAAGAACTGAGCACCTGAGATTGACTTGCTGGAAATCATTTTTGTAGTCACTGTTTTCTGTTATAATCTCATCTTTTTTTTAAATACAGTACTACAGCAAACACATTAGTTTAGTGTGTCTTAATGTTTAACGATATTATTTTCAATGGTTTCCAACAAACTAGTGTGTTCTAGTAAGTAAGTAGTGAACAAAAAGTGCTAGCAATGGCTTAACGCGCCAGGCTGAATACTTATAAATGATATTTTCGTTGCATATTATTGTTGGTTATATAAACCACTTCCATTTTTATTTGCACAGACTGTGGGGCCAAAAAAAACACCCCCTCACTTATGTGGAAGCTTGTATATTACTTAACACGTTACCATAAAAATGCGGCCCATTCAAGGACTTGATGAGCATAGTTTGGTTAACTGAGTTGACGTATTGGATGAGTAAGGTAAAATCAGGATTGAGGGAGGGATTTGCAAAGAAGAGAAAGATAATTCAAAATGTATTTTTCTGCATTATCAGAGTGCCGTAAGAGATGGGTATGTGAGAAACTATGAACGAAGTTGGAATTTGTTGGCACACCACCAGCCATGCTACAGAGTTTCATCCCTGTGGAAAAGTAGGGAATTTCATAAGTAGCGCACATGGTGATTATTTCAAGCCTATGCACCTTTCTGTGGAACAACATGGAATAACATAATAGGGATCTTGGAGAGTGCCAAAACTAAAGATGACAGCTGAACACACACACGCAAGGCAGTTCATTTCTGGGATACATTAAAGGACCACCATAGGCAAACAATGAAAAAATATATATTTTTTTTATCTTGACATGATTTACTGAACCTCCTAAAGCTGCCTGCAGCAAAATAAGTACTCATTCCTAATTTTATTTTTTTTTACTCTTGTCTACCCTCATGGGGGCAGACATTGTAATTCCTTTGGAAAGCTAAATCTGTCTGAATGCACAGACTGTGAGAACAAATAGGCCTACCATTTGTTGTAAGACTAGACTTCCATTCACTTAGAATGGACCACCTGAAAAAAATACCAAGTTTGAGAGTCTGCAGCTCATGACTGGTATGTGCTGAGTTTTACAAATGTTGTTCCTATTGATGTACTACACATTCTCTGAAAGAAACTTGCAAAACTTCAGTGGGCTACAGTCTCACATTTCCAGCTTGGGTAGATTCAACTACTTCGTCATCTTTGCATGACAATAGACATCAAAAAAATCACAGCCTGGTGTGCCACTAAAACTGTTCCCTTATAGGTCTCTTCACTTCTGAATAGCATTTTGCCAGGAAAAAAAAAACACATCAGTTCAGAGTTTGGGCCAATCTATCCATTTCTTAATGTGCACAGTAAAACATTCAGTTTATAATGCATTCTGGCTGCTGGCATGATTATTTTTACATTGTTATTCTCTTATAGCATAACCTGAACTTATGGTATTCAATGCCAAGCTTTACAACAGTTTTCAATTTCTTAACAATGACCTCCCAAACCTCTGATGTGACCCAGTATTTTGTCAATATACTGTAAATACATATACATAGCTTAATACAAATATTTGTGCACATATGATACGTACAATAATACACATATACCATCATTAAAACAAGATAAATTCAATATAAATCATATCAATATAGTTATGATTTCTAGATTATGATCCTGTTTGTCTTTGGAAACTTCTTTTTGAATTTATGTTCAAGCAATTGTATATTTGTTGTATATTATCTTGTTTAATTGTTTCTCAATATTCTAACCACTGTATGCTGCATCAATTGTAAAACTCTGATTTTACTCCTTTTATATTTTCTATGCTCATTGTACAAAATAGCTATGTTTGTATAATTTATTTGTATTATTTTTTATAATTCTGTACTATGTATCTGGAGCTTTTCTCCTCAAGCCTTGGCTGAAAACCGTCACCTTGTGTCCAGTCAGACTAACCTGGTAAACAAATGGAAAATAAATAAAAAATAAAATATACTAAGAAAATCAATCAATATGCCAAGAAAAATCCAAAACTTAAGAAAAAAAAAAAACACAGAAGGAAGGAAAATGTTTCCTTGATGCTGTCATGAAAATCCCACTCACTTATTCAGATATTATGAGCAAACATATAGTCAGGCGCACTGATGTCCCACTCGCCAGGCTAAACAAGGAGAAGGTTACTGTCAGCTGCCTGTCAGGTGCCAGGATCCACCACATAACCCACGCACTCAGGTCACTCCACAACAAGTACAAATATGACTCTGTCATTGTCCATGTTGGTGTGAATGACCTGAGATGTACCTCCCTGGACTACATGAAAAGAGACATGGAAGAGCTCTCCGATCTTGTAGCCCAGGCAGGTATGACCCTAGCCCTGAATAGCATTCTGCCATTGCCCAGAATGATACCACAGTACAAGGACAAAATGATTGACTTCAACAATTGGCTATGCTTCTGGTGTCATTACAAGGGGATCCAGTATCTGTCTGCCTGGGACGACATGGTCGACAGACCATGATGCTTTGCCAGAGATGGCCTGCACCTGTCGCCCTTGGGATTCTGGCTAAGGCTCTCACTGCTCCTATAGTGTCTTTTTTAGACAAGGTTCAAATGACAAATTTCCCACAATGACAGGAACAGGCAAGCAAAAACTGAGGGTAATGCTACTCAGTGCTAGAAGTCTAAATCTCAAAATGCACTCACTCGAGGCACTCCTTAAAATGGAGAACATCGATATCTGTGCAGTGACTGAGACCTGGGTCAAGGCTCCAGAGAGCACCCCTGCACTACCAGGCTATAACTCATACCACACTTTTCGGCCACATAACCTGGACCGGAACACCAAAGGCGGAGGTGTGTCCATACTCATTAAGGATATCCACACCTCCAGGCTAGTTGCTCAGCATAATGCATCTGAGGTTATTTAAATGCAACTAACTCTGGGCAAAACTGCAATCCAAATTGTAGCTTACTACAGATCCCCACCATGCCCCAGGATTCCCACTCCTCTTTTCTTGATATACTGGAAAATGTTAGGGTCCAACCAAACACCCTAATAATGGGCGATTTCAACTACCCCACCATTAACTGGGAAAACTACTCATGTACCAACTCTTTCACTCAACGCTTTCTGGAATTCATAAATTCCAATGCCCTGGATCAACTTATCCACACCCCCACCAAGGGCAGCAGTATCCTAGACCTAGTCATTACCAACATGAGTGACCGGTGTTCCACACCTGAAGTCAACTCCTCGTTGATCAGATCCGACCATAAGCTAATCACCCTAGATATCCACATCCCGCCCCCACCCCCCCACCCCCATTAAGGAAACCGCGGTAAAAAATTTCTCCAAAGCCAACTTCATGCTTCTTAAGAAAGAAGTGGCGAACTTCATGACACCCATGCAGATGGACAATACAGTTATGACTGCTGAATCCTACACAGATGCACTCTATAAGCACGTACACAAGTGCATGGATCGTGCTATCCCAAACAGAACCAAGAAGCTATCCTCCAAAAAAGGAAGCCAATATGATGGTCCCCTGCCATAAACAAACTGTACAACAGAAGGAAGAAACTGTTGCAAAAAAAGAGTAAAATTCCATAAGTGGTGGAGCTTCCCTGGTCAGCCTCAGTAAGAAGCTGAGATCCCTTATAAGAACCTCCAAAGCTAGCTACGAAAACAAAATTGCCACTGATTCTAAGGACAACCACAAAGCATTCTATAGCTATGTCAAGAATCTCAATGGCAACACCCAGATCTGCTCTGAGTTACAGCACAACAGCATGGAAATTACAGAGCCAACTGATATTGCCAACATCCTGGCAGATAGGTTCAGTGCTAACATTATCCCCCTCTCACCCCCTAAAGGGCCCATATCTATACTGGAAGAATGCAGAGTCCCTGTAATCACAACTTCACAGGTAAACGCTGCACTCACTAAAGCCAAAAACACAGCATCCATGGGACTGGACAACATCCCAGGCTGCGTTTTATACGAACTTCAGAACAAACTGGCTCCCCACCTAAGCACCATGTTCAATCATAGCCTGACATCAGGTTTTGTGCCCACTGAATGGTGCACAGCAACAGTTATCCCACTCCACAAAGGGGGAGCCACCACTGATCCCGGGAACTATCGCCCTATTAGCCTGACGAGCCTGGTCTGCAAGGCCATGGAATGTATCATCATGGAATTCATAAACAAAGGCATTGGTAACCTCCAAACTCTGGAACCCCACCCAGTTTGGGTTTGTGAAATGAAAGATCATGCCTCCTGAACCTAATTGATTTCTTTGAGGCAGTCAACAAAGCCGTAGATGATGGTAAGGTGGTTCACACAGTCTATCCTGACCTCGCCAAGGCTTTTGACACCATCCCCCATTCTGGAATTATAACTAAACTCACTAAACTAGGTATAAATCCTTATGTCACAAGGTAGTTTGCCAAGTGGCTCAGTGACAGAACCCACACTGTAAAAGTTGCAGACTCCAAATCTGACTTCAAACCAGTGACAAGTGGAGTACCACAGGGTTCAGTCCTGGGATCTCTCCTGTTTGGTATCTACTTCTCTGAAGTACAGGCTAGCACAGAAGGCCTCTGGCTAACGAACTCCACAAATGACTACAAACTAGGAGCCATAGTCAAGTCCCCAAATGATGTGGACATCCTACAGAAGGGCCTCACTGAGACAGATGCCTGGTGTCAGAGCCATGGCCTCAAGCTCACTGCCAAAAAGTGCATTGTCATCCCCTTTGGTAAAAACTCTGTGCCCATGAACTACCACATAGGCAGCAGTCTACTTAACACCGAATGTGTGATGAGACCTTGGGAACCAGGTGGACAGTAGTCTCTCCTTTGATAATTACATCGCTACAGTAGTCAAGAAGTCCTTCTACATAGCACACCTCATCACAAAAGGGTCATTGTTCCCCTCTACTCTACACTCATTAGACCCATTACAGAGTACAACACCCCTTTTGGAATGTACCTCACAAGACATCTGCAGCAGCTGGAAAGGCCACAGAAGTACCTCACAAAGAGGATTACTGGCCTCAGATGCCCTATGCTGACCATCTCAAAAAACTCCAGCTTTACTCCGTAGCATATCACCTACTCTGAGGTGATTTCTGCCTAACATATAAAGCTATGTCAAACCCAGAGCTGTTGGACATGCTACAACTAAAGAAATCCCAATCCCTCCGAGGTACATGATCTAGTGTCCTAAACCTTGTCACCACAATAAACAGGACATGCTGGAGGGATAGATTCCTGTCCCAGAGACTTCCCATACTCTGGAACAAGCTTCCCATTTTTGTCAAGCAAAGTTCGTCATTAGCACTCTTCAAGAAAAATCTTTGAGTGGATGGGAAATTGGAAATATACCCTGGGAATCACTTCTGTGGCTCTGTTCAACAGTGGCACAGGTAAATAACTTTCTTGGGTGGCATAAGCCAGAGAACCTTGTTGGCTAGGCTTACTTAGGCCCTTGGGCCGATAGCCTAGTACCTACCTATGAACCTATTATTAGACTAAATACAATATTATGTAGCATTGAAATGTGCTGACATTATAAGGGTGACGGTTCATTATTACTCGTAAAGCAAATGTTAGAGCGGAAAAGTTCAAATAGTGGACAAAGAGGAGGAGAGGAAGAGAAGAAAGAGTGAGAAAAAGTATTTGTTAGAAGTAATAATTAGGGTAGATATGGGAGGCAGGATTAAAAATGAGTAAAAGTAACATTATAAGTAAGAGAAACGAAACCAAGGAAAAGAAAAAATAACATGGACAACAAGATTTACAGCTGCAGACTGTCAAGTGCATTGGTAGCAGGTGTCATAAAACTGGGTTTGGAGAAAAGTTTGGTGACTTTGAACAAACAGATTTGTCCACATTAACCATGTATTATTTTGTGTGTGTGTGTGTGTGTGTGTGTGTGTGTGTGTGTGTGTGTGTGTGTGTGTGTGTGGTGTAAAGAAGTATAAAGCAAATATGCACTGATACTTACTTGCTGCCCTGCTGAGGGGGATACTTGTGCAAGTGCAGTGAACTGGCTCCAGTAGGAAGGGATGGGAGCATACCTCTCAACATCATATACAAGAAATCTGGACAAGGCCATAAATAATAGGGGACAAAGGCCCAAAAATTGGGACAATTTATAAATATTGCACTTACAAACTTAGAAAGTTGATAAACAGATTTTGCATTAGAGTGAATTTTCTTAAGGATATGAAGTCTGAAAATCAAATGCCTGTCAATTTCCTGACTTCAGTGTTCAGTGATTTGACAGAAAACTGCAATTTTATAAAAAAACAACAAAAAATCTGGACTTTCTGCAAAAATCTGTACTGTTGAGAGATATGGATGGGAGTCTTGAACCAACTCCCATCAATCATTTTCATTTGTTTGCCAAAGCCATTGCAGCAGTGTTTTGCAGAGAGGTGGGAAAAGCCTTAAATTTGACTGGTATTATTATTTATTTATTTATTTTATTTTACATTTGTTGACCGGGAGAGTCCAACTGGATTACAAGTCCATTTTCAGTGGGGGTCCGGGGAGAAAAGCTCCAGCAGAACACTTTTTTACAAAACATAGTTTTAAGGACAGACTTTTGACATACAATTTCCATAGAAGAGACTTTGACATACATATTAACTAACAGATAGGATACATTCATTCTCTTCAATATAATATTACATTTTAGAAGATATTCTTAAGTTTAGGATTCCTGTGATAGATTTACTATCAGAGTAAAAGCAGCGAGACATAGAATAAGGCTCTGAGAGAGGAGATGATGCTCGCTATAGTTGAGAAGGATAAAACATTGATTCACTATATGTCTTCACCTGGTTTTAGTTGAGAAGGATAACAAACTGATATACAATGTGTCTTCTCCTGGTTTTAGTTGCTTATGGAGAGCTCAACATTGCTGGGGTAGTTTTCCCTAACTCCTGGAGAGATGGGATGAGCAGTAGATTAACAGTCCTAAGTGGGTGCAGTACTATGACTGGTTGGCGTGAAGTGTTCTAATAAGACATTAGCCAGGGGGGGATACAGGAGCACAGTCAATTATTCAAAAAGTGAGTGTTAACAAGTTTCTTGAACTGTGATGGGGATTTGTTGTCAGTTATGTGGGCAGGAAGGGAGTTCCAGGTTTTTACTATACAGTGGCTGTAGACAGACTTACCAGCTTCATTGTTATATTTGGTTACTTTGAGGAGGTTTTGTGTGCTAGACCTCAAGGGCCTGGCAGTTGTATAGGGTTGCAAAAGATTTTGTAGGACTGGCGTGTTTTCAGAGTTATGTATTATTTTGTGGGCTAGTGATAGCTGATTGAGTTGAAGTAGTAGTGGTAGTTCTAGCCAATTGAGTTTTTTTAGGCATTCACAGTGATGTGTTCTGATGGGAGAGGTTGTAGCAAATTTGGCTATCTTATTATAACAACTATCAAGTTTGTTTAGGTCAGATTTGCAGAGATTTGTAAGCACGGGGGAGGCATAAAGTAGGGTGGATAGTAGGTGAGTCCTCACTATTGTAGTTTTGGAGTGGTCAGTGAGAAATTTTATATTGCGATACAGTAGGTCAAGTTTTTTATGTACTTTTTTATGGTTATAGAAATATGTAGGTCAAAAGGTGATTATCTATTTCAACCCCTAATAGTCTGGTATGATTTTTGGGGGTGATTGTGGTCTTCTTAAAGGAGGAGATGAAGAAAGAATCAGTGGGAGGTGTGGCTCTGTCAGAGCTAAAGAATACTAACTGTGTTTTACTTGGTTCAGAATGAGCCTTTGGTTTGTAATCCAAGTTTCTGCTAGGGAAAAGCATTTTTGTGTTAGGGAGTGAAGGATGTCAATTGATTTGGCTGCTCATATTATGGTGGTATCATCTGCATATTGCACTATCGAGGCTTTAGAAATACTGTTTGGGAGCTGATTGGTGAAGAGGATAAAAAGAAGTGGCCCCAGGATGGAGCCTTGGGGTACTCCTAGGGAGACTGGTAGGGAGGGGGAGAGTTGGTTTTGCCACATAACAGCTTGCTTCCTTCCCTCTAGGTAATTTCTGAACCAGGAGATGGCAGGGGTGGTAAGGTTTAGAGTTGCTAGTGAAAGAATGAGTTTATTATGGTTAACCATATCGAATGCTTTGGACAAGTCAAGGAAGGTGGCAGATACAAGGAGTCCGTTGTTTCTGTGAGTATTGACAATGTTGATGAATTCTGTTCTGAAAGCCATGTTGTTGTGTTGCTATTAGATTAATTTCTAGGAGATATTTCATTAGTTGCTTGTGTATTACCCTCACTAAAATTTTAGATAAAGGGGGTAGTATGGCTATAGGGTGGTAGTTATTGAGTTCCATGGAGGTTCCCCCTTTATGTAGAGGGATGATATGTGATATTTTCCATAGCTTGGGTACTATACACTCGGAGATGTATCTGTTAATTAGGATGGAGGTATTCAGTGGGTAATTTATCTGCGGCTAGAGATGTTGGTTTGAGCTTGCAGAGTAGTTTTTCAATGGATTTGGTTGGTTCTGGGTGGAAGCTGAACTTGGGGCAATTGTTAGTTGGGGTGGGGGGGTGGATTTGCAGGGGTGGGGATGCCATAGGGTTGGTTGTTTGCAAAGGTCTGGATGGTTTCTGTAAAGTATTTATTAAACTGAGTGGGGACGTCTTCTTGGTTGTTATCTATTTTTGGGGTTGGGTTAGTTGTTTTACCTGGTTGCAGAATAGAGTTAATTGCTGCCCAGAATTTTTGTGGGTTGTTCCTGTGCTTATCCTGTAACTTTTGGTAGTAAGATGTTTTGTCTGTTTTGGTGAGTTTTTTTGGCTTTGTTACACAGTTCAACGTATATTTGTTTGTTCAATTGGGATTTACTGTTGAGGTAGTTGGTCCTGGCCTTGTTTCTTTTTTTGAGGAGGGATTTTGTGTCTGGGGTTAACCAGGGGGCATATTTAGTTTTAATGCTTGTTGTTCTGGAGGGGGCATGATGGTTAAGGGTGTTTAAGAAGGTAGTATTGGAATATAGTACAGCTTCATCAAGAGGTAGGTTTTTTAGTGGTGTCCAGTTGCACATTTTTAGGTCGTTTATAAAGTTGGAGCGGTTAAAGTGTTTTTTTATTTCTAATTAGGCATGTAGATATTTGGGTCAGTTGTAGTGATTTTGACCTGAGTAAGAATGTGGCTTGGTGGTTACTCAGTGTGTCTGGTAGACACCCTGCTAGGGATATCAGTGATGGGTGGGATACGAGTATCCAATCTAGAGTGGATTGGTATTTGGTTCTCTTGTCTGTTCTTGTTGGGGAAGTGATGAGTTGGGTTAGTCCATGTAGGTTAATATGGGAGAGTGGGTTATGACTGGAACAGTTTTGCCAGTCAGTATTAAGGTCTCCTAATACTATGCTTTCCTGGGGGAGGGAGTTAGATGTCCATTCTAGGAGTTTTTATGTAATGGGGATATTGTTGCCTGGAGGGATTTAGGATACTATGATGTTGATGTGTTTACTATCATTAAGTTTTAGTTTTGTTAGAGTGAGTTCAACTTTATCGAGGTCTGGGGTTGTTATGTCTACTTTCTCAAGGATGAGGTGAGATTTATACACTAAAGCAACCCCCCCCACCCTTTTTACCTATTCTATCACTACAAATTATATTGTAACCTGGTGGAGTGATTTCATTGTTGTGGTTGCCTGGTTTAAGCCAAGTCTCTGTTAGTATGACTATCTCAGGTTGATAAAAGGAGAGTAGTGCATGATGGCCATGGACTTTGTTTAGTATACTTCTGACATTTAAATTTAAAATGAGGAGCGTGGATTTGTCTCGGTGGAGTAGGGTATCATTCAGTTTGAGGGTTGGGGCTCCTAGATTTTGGGGGCCTGGGTTTTGGTGTATATCACCGCAGCTAATGAGTTGGGTTCTGAGGTAAAAAACAGAGTTTGAGTAGTTTGTTTAGGGTCTTAAAGTTCTTTATAGTTGTTTGGGGCTGGTAGTGTGATGGCTGTAATCTGTGTGCATAGTGGTGAATAAAGAAGGTTTGGTAGTGATATGGGACAAGTTGAGTAAAAGGGTGTGTTGTAATAATGTTAATGGAAGTAGTTTTTTTTGGTATGTGGATAACATTAAATTGTTTTTGGTGATTGGTGATAGAAGTTAGCAGTGGGAGGGTGGATACACCTAGGAGCAATAGTAAGAGGTATATGTATATGGGTTTGGGTAGTTTGGGCATGGTTTGGTTGGGTTTAGTCACGAGTGAGAGATCTGCTTGGGATGGGGTGGGTGTGGTGGATGATGAGAGGTGTTTTTGATTGTAAGGTAGTTAGATGGAAGACTGTGCTTTACAGGATGTGGAATACTGGAAGAAAAGGAAATGGGTACAGGGGTGGGCAGATTCAGTGATTGGTGGTTAGCATGAGGGGAGTGGCTAAGTTCAGTTGAAATGTAGCACAGGCGGGGGTGGTTTGGAATAGGGAGCAGGGAGAGGAGCGGAGTGAGGCTGAGCACAGCGAGGGTGATTGCAGCAGGGCTAACACTAACTCCAATTATATCCCTGGGCTTACTTGTTTCTTTTCTTTGTACACCAAATGCATCTTTCCACTTGTTTCTGTTTACACCAAATGTGTCTGTTTGGCTGTATTGTACTAGTTTAATTTACTTATACTGATGCAGTTGCACAGAAAAGGGTCTGGGGAAGCTTCCTCACCACAAGCAGGCCAAAAGATAACTTTCAAAATGGTGCCGCTCAAGGAGACCCACTAATATAGACTAGTTAATGTGCATGGGGAGGAGGGAGTTAGAGGAGGGAGATACAAAATGGGGGAAGGTATAACCAGAAAAAGCAGGTAGAGATCTGGCCCGCCTCCTCACAGAAGACTGCAAAGAAAAGCAATCAGCATAAGAAGTGGAAGCCTTGGAGCTGTAATGTAAGTGTAAGCAAGGGAGAGGTAGTAGCAGGAAATTAGGAGTGTAAGCAGTTAGTTGCAGAAACACTACTTTATGGCCTCGGTGTGCAAGTAACACAAAGGAAGGTAAATCTATCTGGGGGACAAAATACACCAAGTAAATGATACTTGCTTTACTTTACAAGTATTCAGTGTGGAGGCAGATCTATTTGGGACTAGATACAGCAAGTATATTGTTAAGTTATGCCACCCAGTGGCAATAGACAAAGCTAAAGTTGCCTGGGGGTGGGGAGCCCTTACAGGTGTGCATGCCGGCCAGAACAGTGTTTAAAAAATAACTAGTAAAAGTAACAAATGTGCTGTAAAAGGAAATGTAAATAACAAGTCACAGTGTTTAAAACATAACTGTTAAGGACCACATCTCCTAATAACAAGAACTGTAAATATCCAGTCACCTATGCAGACTTGTCTGGTAGGTATCCTTATTAAAAAGTGTGATTCTTGGCTTGCAATAACAGTTGGAGAAGCCAGACCGTAGCAGTGGTTTTATCTGGCAATGTTGCAATTGCTGGTAGGGGTGGGGAGCCCGAGCTGGCGATGATGCAGGTAGACCAAGTGTGCTATGCAGACTTGTCTGGTAGGTATCCTTATTAAAAAGTGTTATTCTTGGCTTGCAATAACTGTAGGGAGAAACCGGACCGTAGCAGTGCTTTATCTGGCAATGTTGCAGTTGCTAGGGGGAGGAGGAACCTGAGCTGCCATGATGCAGGTAGACTAAGTGTGCTATGCAGACTTGTCTGGTAGGTATCCTTATTAAAAAGTGTTATCCTTGGCTTGCAATAACTGTAGGGAGAAACCCGACCATAGCAGTGGTTTTATCTGACAATGTTGCAGATGCTGAGGGGGGAATGGAACCACAAGCTGCAATGATGCAGGTAGACCAAGTGTGCTATGCAGACTTGTCTGGTAGGTATCCTTATTAAAAAGTGTTATTCTTGGCTTACAACAACTGTAAGGAGAAACCGGACCGTAGCAGTGGTTTTATCTGGCAATGTTGCAGTTTCTGGGGGGAGAAGGAAACCGAGCTGAGATGATGTAGGTAGACCAAGTGTGCTATGCAGACTTGTCTGGTAGGTATCCTTATTAAAAAGTGTTACCCTTGGCCTGCAGTAACTGTAGGGAGAAACCAGACAGTAGCAGTGGTTTTATCTGGCAATGTTGCAGTTGCTGGGGGGAGAAGGAAACCGAGCTGAGATGATGTAGGTAGACCAAGTGTGCTATGCAGACTTGTCTGGTAGGTATCCTTATTAAAAAAGTGTTATTCTTGGCTTGCAATAACTGTAGGGAGAAACCGGACCGTAGCAGTGGTTTCATCTGGTAATGTTGCAGTTGCTGGGAGGAGGAGGAACTCGAGCTGTGATGATGCAGGTAGACTAAGTGTGCTATGCAGACTTGTCTGGCAGGTATCCTTATTAAAAAGTGTTATTCTTGGCTTGCAATAACTGTAGGGAGAAACTGGACTGTAGCAGTGGTTTTATCTGGCAATGTTGCAGATGATGGGGGGGGGGTGAACTAAGCTGCAGTGATGGAACTTACATATCATCTCCAAGGTCACAGGCCTTCATAGCAGACTATATGTTAGTGTGAATTAATTCTACATGAAGAGAAACCGGACCGTAGCAGTGGTTTTATATGGCAATGTTGCAGTTGCTGGAGGGAGGAGGAAACCGAGCTGAGATGATGCAGGTAGACCAAGTGTGCTATGCAGACTTGTCTGGTAGGTATCATTATTAAAAAGTGTTATCCTTGGCTTGCAATAACTGTAGGGAGAAACCTGACTGTAGCAGTGCTTTTATCTGACAATGTTGCAGATGCTGGGGGGAGGAGGAACACGAGCTGCCATGATGCAGGTAGACTAAGTGTGCTATGCAGACTTGTCTGGTAGGTATCATTATTAAAAAGTGTTATCCTTGGCTTGCAATAACTGTAGGGAGAAACCCGACCATAGCAGTGGTTTTATCTGACAATGTTGCAGATGCTGGGGGGGGGAATGGAACCACAAGCTGCAATGATGCAGGTAGACCAAATGTGCTATGCAGACTTGTCTGGTAGGCATCATTATTAAAAAGTGTTATTCTTGGCTTGCAATAACTTTAGGGAGAAACCAGACCGTAGCATTGTGTGAATGTGGGTAGCTGTGTTTGTGGAAGGTGGAGGTGTGCCTTTGTAAGTGTGGCGCGAATGTTATGAATTATGAAATGGAGAAATTAAGAGTAAAATTGTGCTCAGTGAAGTCCCTAGCAATTTCATCACTGCTTGATTGAGACATATACATTCCCCTGTGTTTGTCAGTACTATGTTTGAGTGCATTGTTTTGGAGTGTGGTATCACTGCTACAGCTGCTGGTACTCTTTCAGTACAAGTGTCTGCTTTGGAAGTTTAGTCTGTTGCTGAGAGGATGAGAAACATGCTATACAACTAAGACAAACTACATAAAGCAATAGTAAGAAAAAGTACTAGGTCACATCAGAGGCTTGGGAGGACATTGTTAAGAAACTGAGAACTGTTGTAAAATGTATCATTAAACACCATAAGTTCAGGTTATACTATAAGAGAATAACTATATAAAGATAACCAGCAGCCAAAATGCATTACAAGTTGAATATTTTACTCTGCACATTTTAAAAAATGGATAGACTGGCCTAAACTATGGACTGATGCGTTTGCTTTTTTTTTTTTTTTTTTATTCCTGGGAAATGCTATTCAGAAGTGAAGAGACATACAAGGGAACAGATTTAGTGGCACAGATTTTTTCATGTCTATTGTCATGCAAAGCTGACTAAATAGAATCGAGCCAAGCTGGAAATGTGAGACTGTAGCCCACTGAAGGAGGGGAGATGGGTGGAGTAACCTGGCCAAAAACTGAAACTTGCAAAACTGCTCCTTGTGAAAAGTCTTTTTCATTTCAGTAATTTGTTGACACTATTGCAAGTTTCTTTCAGAGAATGTGTAGTACATCAGTAGGAACAACATTTGTAAAACTCAGCGCATACCAGTCAATGACACATGAGCTGCAGACTCCCAAACTTGTCTGTTCTTTTCAGGTGTTCCATTCTAAGTGAATGGAAGTCTAGTCTGACAACAAATGGTAGGGCTATTTGTTCTCACAGTCTGTGCATTATGGGACAGACTTAGCTTTTCAAAGGAATCACAGTGTCTGCCCCCCATGAGGGTAGACAAGAGTAAAAACAAAATAAAATTAGGAATGAGTACTTATTTTGCTGCAGGCAGCTTTGGGAGGTGTTGTAAACCATGGCAAGATAAAAAATATATGTTTTCTTCATCATTTGCGAATAGTGGTCCTTTAATTGCATGTGTGACTTTTGTTGAAAGGGGTAGGGGTCATGTTCCTGGTGATCTCATAGTAGCACTGCTTGTTGACCTTGCTGCTAATGCGTGTCTCCGTATATTCCCCTGCCTCTTCAAATCATGATGCCTCGGAAATCACACAAATGTATTTTAATCTCTGTTAGTTGCCCAAATAATTTACAGGTAATTGAATATAGAGGTCTCATACTGGAAGCATGTTTACAGGCAGGCTGACATGCATCACAATGACAAGCATTTTATAAGGGGAAGCCCTCATGGGCCACAAATAAGAATCCCCGTGTGCAGAAAATGTCATTTGTCCCTGGTTGAAGAGGAAGACTTTATCTTTTATGGGATTATATTAACTTTATTGTTGCCATCATAAAACACAGCGTATACAAACCATGCAAGCACATATTGTTGGGTGCACTGTCACATCTTCACATACAACTACAAGTAAAAAAAAATCAGATTGCTAGAAGCAACCAAATGAATGCTTTCACTTTTTAGAAGTGCAGTTCTGGAATTGTAATACTGTGAAAATATTTGCTGGACTTATAAAGTAACTGAACAGGGAAGGAAAGTGCTGACTATTTTCTGGTGTTTGAACCAAGGATCTCCCCCAATATATGTGGTTGTCACTCCCTCTGGATTAAGAATGAGAGTCTTTTTTTTTTTTTTTTAAGAATGAGAGTGTTGACAGTGAGGTACTGAGTGTCCCACAACAGCATGCAGTTCTTCTTGCAGCTAGGAACCAGCAATGTGGCGATTGTTTATTCATTTTTGTATAAACATCTCAATGCAGTATAAATTATTAAGCTAGTATTGTTTTAAGAATTGAATAGGAAAGAAAAACACTCCGCCAGTCACATTTATTTGGGAATTGAATGCATGACCTCTCTGTTGCTCATAACTGTCACTACCACAAGACCACTAAAAAGTTTTTGGGTGCCTTCTTACCTCTCAACTATACAGATTTTCGCAGAATCTCCATTTTTTTCCCTTATGTTTTTGGTCTGTTCCTCATAAAAATTGCATTTCTTTTGACAAATCACTGGGATGATCTAAGGATTAAAGTCACTACGTAATGACATGCATTTGAGTTTCAGACTTCATATCCTTCAGAAAAATGAAATCTAACACAAATCTTGTTATTCTAGCAACTTTCTATGTTTATAAGAGCAATATTTAAAATGTGTCCTTAGTTTTGTGAATTTGTCCCCCCATTATGATAGGCTTTTTCCAGATTTCTTCTGCTAAGAGGTTGGGAGGTATGCTTCAGTTGCGTATAGTTTAATGGTGTATTCAGTGGTAGTCTAGCAGTAATCAAAACTAGAAACAAAATGTTTCATTAACCTTTTCATTTAGGTATGGAGAACTAAAGCATTATTTTGCATTTCTTTTGATTAGTTACTTGGCTGTTGGTACTCTTTATTCCTTATTAATACTTTTTCATGTTTGGTTAAAAATGACAAAGTAGTTAAGAGACTGTTGTGCAATAAGGGCTAATGACTGGTTTATGTCAACCTGGAAGAAATAGTAGATAAGCCATAGAGTAATTAATAATATGCAGGTTCTGTACCCCTTTTTGAAGTAATTGCACAAAGGATGAAATGAATGATTTGATTTAGAGTGTGTGTAGTTTGTTGTTAAAGAAAAGATTAAGGTACTTTGTACCATGCTTAGAAGTAAAATAATGAGATTCTGGGTGTGCGAGTTGATGGGGCATGTGTCAGAAAGATGTATTACTATCTTTATAATATACTGGTTGCATACTTCAGGTCTACTGCAGGTGCTCACATGCTAATAGCTTGCAACACACTTGCTTGAAAAAAGCAGATCTTAAAATCCAACTAGCCCAAACTCCTGTTTCTTTGTAGCCCTCTTAAAACCTGTCCCTATAAAGCTGTATAGCCCAACCAGAACCCTAAGTCTAACTCTAAAACGTCCACCCAATTTCCAGTCTGAGTCTCTGTTTCCTTACCTTAAAACTCCACTCTCCGTCCCTAACCCTAAAGTCCCCTTTCACTCCCTAAACCCAAAACTCCCACCCCCCCAACTCTAAATCCCCCAACTGATCCCTAACCCTAAAACTCCATTATGACTCTATAAACCTAAAGCTTACTTCCTGTTCCCTAACCCTAAAATCTTCCTCCCACTCTCAAAACTTAACTCATTTTTTGCTTCCTGAGCCTAAAATTCCCCTCCCTCTCCCACTCCCCACCCCTAAAACCCCACGTATGCCCTCCCAATGGCTCCTGCTCTTATTCCGCTCAAATTTGAATAATGTGTTCGGACATAGAGTGGTAGCTGATTGCCCAAACTTATATTCAAGGCTGAGCATCAATAGCAGCCTATGCACGCTACACAATGCTCATGTCCCTTGCTTTGACACAGTAGGGTTTGAGTGCTTGGGACTGGAATGCTTGTAGAAGAACCACATATTTCACTTTATGGTACTTTCACTTCTTTAAAACTACAGATATTTTATAGGTTCATAGGTAGGTACTAGGCTATCTGCCCGAGGGCGTTTATAAGCATAGCCAGAGTGTGTCGGCTTTTGCCACCCCATTGATTAATTAACTGATCCTCTGTCAAGCAGAGCCAATGAAGTGATCCCAGGGGTGTATTTTCTGTTACCCATCCACTCATCAAGGTTTCTCTTGAAGAGTGTTAGTGAGGGGCTCTGCCTGATGTAATTTGGAATTTTGTTCCAAAGCATGGGGATTCTCTGTGACAGGAATCTATCCCTCCAGCATGTTCTATTTATTGTTGTGGCGAGGTTTAGCTCACTAGAGCATGTGGCTTGCAGTGACTTGGATATCTTTAGGTGGAGCATGTCCATCAATTCTGAGTTGGACATGGCTTTGTAAGTCAGGCAGAGATCACCTCTGAGTAAGCAATATGCCACTGAGTACAGCCAGAGTTTTTTCATTCGAGCTGCATAGGACATATGTTTGAGACCAGTAATCCTCTTGGTGAGGTACTTTTGTGGACTTTCCTGCTGTTGGAAGTGTCTTTTGAGGTACATCCAAAATGGGGCATTGTACTCTATGATGGGTCTAATGAGTGACGAGTAGAGGGGCACTATAACTTCTTTATTTCTAGATGCAAACCCTTTAGTAATTAGATGGGCCACATAGAAGGATTTTCTAACTACTTTGGCAATATGATTGTCAAAGGAGAGATTACTATCTACCTGGGTCTCCAGATCTCTTATTACCTCTTCTGTATTAAGGGGGCTGCCACCTATGTGGTAATTCATAGGTGTTTTGTTATTCCCAAACAGAATGACTATGCATTTTTTTGGCATTTAGCTTGAGGCCATGACTTTGACACCAGGTGTCCATCTCAGTAAGGCCCTTTTGGAGGATGTCCGTGTCAGCCGGAGAGTCAGTTATGGCTCCCAATTTGCAGTCATTGGCGAACTTGGTTAGCCATAGTCCTCCTGTGTTTGCCTGTACTTCTGAGAAGTATATGCTGAATAGTAGGGGTCCCAGGACCGAGCCTTGTGGTATACCACTTGTGACCGGTCTAGAGTTGGACCTGGAGCCCGCTATTCTTACCGTGTGAGTTCTGTCTGTAAGCCAGTTGGCAACCCATCTCATGACATAGGGGTTTATGCTCAGGCTGGTGAGTTTTTCTGTAATACCCGAGTGGGGAATGGTGTCGAAAGCCTTGGCGAGGTCAAGGTAGGTTGTGTGAACCACCTTTCCCTCATCTATGGCCTTGGTGACTGTCTTAAAGAAGTCAACCAGGTTTAGTAGGCATGATCTGCCCTTAACAAAGCTGAACTGGGTTGGGTCAAGTGTTTGGAGGTTCCCAATGTCTTTGTTAATGAGTTCCATGATGATGCGCTCCATAGCCTTGCAGATCAGGCTAGTCAGGCTTATGGGGCGATAGTTACCAGGGTCAGTTGTGGCCTCTCCTTTGTGGAGAGGAATAACCATTGCTGTGTGCCATTTAATGGGCACGTAGCCTGTGGAGAGGCTGAGGTTGAACAGCATTTTTAGATGGGGGGTTAGTTTGTTCTGTAGCTCATGCAAGATGCAGCCTGGGACACCATCTGGTCCCACTGATGCTGTGTTTTTGGCTTTTGAAAGGGCTGTGATTTTTGGGACACTACACTTTTCCGGTATTGTTGTGGTACCTTTTGGAGGTGAGAGAGGGGTGAAGTTTGCACTGAATCTATCTGCCAGGATGTTGGCAATATCAGTAGGTTCAATATATTTTGTGCTATTTTGCACTAGTTCAGTGCATATCTGCGAGTTGCTACTTAGATTCTTAACATAGCTAAAGAAGGCTTTGTGGTTATCTTTTGAATCCTTGGCTATTTTTTTTTCGAAGTTAGCCTTGGATAATTTCATGAGGGACCTCAGTTTCTTACTGATACTGATCAGGGATGTCTTTCCTTCTTGGGATTTGCTTTTTTTCTGAACTAGTTTCCTCCTCCTATTGTATAGCCTGTTTATTGCAGGGGTCCACCAAACTGTTTTTTTGTGTAGTTTTGAAAGGTCATTGGATCATAAGATGGAGGAAATTCTAATATGATAACTAATGTATACAGCAGACATTAGAATCTGCAAATCAAATGGGTGAGTGCATGCATTTTAGAAAAGTAAAATTACTGAGGTAATGGGAAAAAGGGCTTTCATTTTTTTCAGTTATTGTGCAGTTATTCCCTTGGGCAATGCAAACTGATTGTAGAGATGGATCACATAAAACACTGACTATTTTTTTTCCAGTGGGTTTTAGCTCAATAGCGAGAGTATTGTATTTATGTTGCCCATTGGTTTGACTAGAACATACAGTCTTGGGGTCTGTCAAAGTGAACCTTCTTCAATTCACTGATGTGTCATTACATCCACCCTAATTGTCCAGAAAGTACTTTTGGCCTCCCCACACAACGCTCCTGTCAACAAACACATAGATTCACATGAAATAACCAAATCTTGTCTTAGTACAAAGCTGTTTTTCTAGTCAAATATAAATATTTTTTGGTTAGTAGCCTTCTTCCTTAAGCTGATGCCATTTAAAAAATTACATCATTTTGTTTACATTTTTGTTGCTCAACATTATCAGACGTGCTTAGGCCTCCTCCTGAAATGGGCCTTGCCATCCTTATTGAAGGTGACCTCACAACTTAACAAACCTTGGAATGAAGCAATGACCATGACCTCACAACTTAACAAACCATGGAATGAAACAATGACTATGAGTAATCTGTATTTACTTTGTTCCATAAGAGAGCTTTTTGTTAGGCAGTGGAATATACCAAATGCATCTTTGTTTGAAAATGCTGAGAACAATTGACAGTGCTCTTTAGTTAGTAGTTGCATGTTGGAGAAGATGAGATGGAATGTAATACAGTGTGGAACTCTAGTGTGAAACAGTCTTGATAGAGGGTTTTCTTCTACAACAGGTGACAAAGATCTAGTTGGACATGCACTCATCAGGTGACATGCTAAGAGATAGCACACTAAGTCAATGTACTGCCTCTTGAACAGGTAGCTGATGCTCTAAGTTAACATTATCAACTCCAATTTAGACCTCCACCAATATTACTAAAAAAAGGCATAACACATAGTTCCTGGTTGCAGCCATTGCCCTGTACTGGTTCCACAGCTGTACAGTGGAATGCTAAGCCATACCTGACCTAAAGCTCATCTGAGATGGGAGGAGGCTTGAAAATGTGCTACACCGTCTTAAACTCTGAGGGCTGAAGGTAAGTTCTAAGATTGATGTGAGATGGGTAAGAAAGAAAGAGAGAGACCAAGAGAAAGAAAGGGAGAGAAAGTACAGAAAGGAGAGGGGGCATGAGCAGGAATTGGGAGAAGCTAGCAGTTATTAATAGACAGCAGATCCCTCAGCAGCTTTTCATGTCGTACAGTGCATATTAGTTGGGATATTTTGTAGACATCCTAATGTTTATGGCCCAATCCCTCTGAGCTACACACTCTAGGGACCTAAACCTTGTCACCACAATAAACAGGACGTGCTGGAGGGATAGATTCTTGTCCCAGAGACTTCCCAAACTCTGGAACAGGCTGCCCATCTATGTCAAGCAAAGTTCTTCATTAGCACTCTTCAAGAAAAATCTTGATGATTGGATGAGAAATAGGAAATACACCCTGGGTATCACTTCTGTGTCTCTGCTCGACAGTGGCACAGGAAAATAACTTTCTTGGGTGGTGTAAGCCAGGGAACCTTGTTGGCTAGGCTTACGTAGGCCCTTGGGCCAATAGCCTAGTACCTACATATGAATCTATGAACCTATGATATCAGTTGGGTACAACAGCCCTGTGTTTCCAAAAGTCAAACATTCCTCTTATGCTGTGCTGATGATGCCATAAGAAGGCAGAAGCATGCATGTCCACAGCTAGAGGGGGTTGACTTTATTGGCCTGAAATTGTCCATAAAAAGACGTAAAAGTAAAATAAAAAGTCATGGACATTTAGATGTGCCATTTAGCTGAAACACTTGATATCCTTAAAGGGTAATTTGCATAGATCCAATGTTGCCTCTGATACAAGAGGTTTAAGGCATCACACAGTGGAAAGCCTAGCTTTGCTAGATTTTTCTTCCTGAGATATTTAAGAAAGATAGTTGTAATTGGCATAATTTTGATTTACTGCATTTCTGCCTTTACTTTTCAATATATACTTTACTATATTTTGCATTACATTATATTACACTTGCATAATGGAAGGAGTGTGCCTATATATTCTTCTGTTTTAGTATATTTAATATTCTTCCTGCTCTCCATCTCCCAACCCTTTTTGACCTGATGTATGCCCTATTTAATGCCTCTTTGAATGTCCTATTTACTACACAATCTGGTAGCCCATCTTTAATAAACTCCTCTGAATCTTCTCTATCCCATTACTCATACAGATAAAGTCTCTTGCCAGAACTATTATACTGTGATGCAGTTGCTCCACAGAAAAAAAAAATCTGTGGTGTCAAGTTAGAACAGGGAGGGAACTGTGGCCCCAGTGGTATAGTCTAGAAAGTGAAAATGCTAACGGTCACACAAACTGAGTAAAAACAACAAACAGGAAAAGCAGTAGTCGAGTGAGGAACTACACTGTTTTATTAAGTGCTTTTCGTTTATTTTTCAATGCAAACTTCTTCAGATGAAATACAAAAAAATATAAAATGCCTTATTTAAAAGTTAAAACCAGAAGTCATGTGGCATGCACACCCAATCAAAAGCCGCTGGCTACTTAAGAAACTCCCTCTCTTAGCAACAAGTTGCCACAGTACTTGATACACAATGTTACATTTTTAAAAATAATGCTCCTACAATAATTATTAAACACAATAACAATGACTAAAAAACTCGTCATATTAAATATTTCATGGTAACATATACACAAAACACATAAGATATATAGAAAATACTATATAATCAATTTGATAGTAAAACAACTAGAAATAAAACTTACAAAAGTAATAATAGTAGTATTCCTGTAAAATGTACACTAATTACATTTAATAAATATTTGATGAACTGCTCTCATCTTTTTAAGCTCTTTAACTTTAAAATACAACTGATAGAGCAAGTCTCATTTATGCCTGAGAAATTGTACGCATTTAAATAAATTTGCCAGAACAACTCTAATTCTTCTAGATGTAAGGGTAAAGGGCCACCTCTGATGTCAAAAGGTGCCTGATCAATGACCTTATATTTGAGTTTATGTTCCTTGTATGATGAGATATGTTTTGCTAGGGCATTTTCTGTTTTGCCTCTGATAATAGCGTATTGATGTTCGTAGATACGGTCACAGAGTCTTCGCTCCGTTTTGCCAATGTAGAATGCTGAGCAACACTGGCACGTAGCTAAATATACAACATACTTAGAATTACAATTGAATTTCTGTTTTAGTTTATAATGGGTACCATTTATGTGGAACGAATTACCAACATCAATAAATTTACAGAATTTATATGATTCACATTGAAGCATACCTGAGATTTTAGGAGTGCTTCTATGTTGTTGTTCCAATACATTTTTTAAATGTTTACCCCTTCTAAATATAACTTTAGGGGAGTCACCCAACATGTTAAACCATATAAGATTATTCCAAAATAAATCCCAGTTCTTCTGTAATATCTTAACCACTAATTGGCTGTCCAAATTAAATGTAGTAATGAAGCTCAGATGAAAATCAACTTCTAAACTTATGTTATTATTCCGGGGGCTGACTTCAGCCACTTGATTATGTGTAAAGGAGTGAACTAAGTCACTATTCTTCACACATAAAATAGGCCTATAAAAATTATTAGACCTTTTAAGTTTTACCTCTTCAATCAAAGCATCCAACAAATCCTCAGGATACTCACGACTTAGGAACATATATTTCAATGTTAGGCATTCCTCAATGAAATCATTGTCCTGGCTAATAATTCGTGCTGCCCTCACCAACTGTCCTTTAACAACTGACCGTTTCTGGTGGTGAGGGTGACAACTTGAAAAATGCAAAAAAGCATTTGAGTATGTGCTCTTTCTATGTATTTTGGCTACAAAACAGTAAGTAACCTTATTCTTTTTTAAGCTGATATCTAGGTAAGAAATTTCTTCTGTGTTAAAAGTTGATGTGAATTGTAGAAATTGGATAGACTAATTAAAGTAATCTACTATTTTGTTACTTGTATTAATGTCAACTTTTACTAAAATAAAGATGTCATCAAGGTAATGTGTGTAGAAAACTATAGAATTTTTCAATTCTTCATGTTTAAAAACCAGTTCTGTCTCCCAATAAGCCATGACTAAATTCACTATATTAGCCCCACATGGGGAGCCCATGGCTACCCCCACTTTTTGTAGATAGTAGTCATTGCCAATCATGAAATAATTATTTGACAAAATGACATCTAACAGTTCAATTATGAAAGAAATTTCTGCCTCTGACGCTTTATTTTTCCTCAGCATAAAACCAATCCTCTCAATGCCAATTATATGGGGAATACAAGTGTAGAGGTCTTTAACATCTACCATTAAAAAATTGTACTTCTGTCTATGTTGTAGGCTGTCAGTCTTGCTCAAAAATGACCAAGAGTCCTTACACACTTGATCTTCAGGTTTCAAGTATTTCTTTAGATTCGAATCAACAAATTTTGCACAGAGGTAACTAGCTGAGTTACAACCATCAACCAGAGGTCTCATAGGGGGTCTACCAGATTTTTGTGAATTTTTGGGATTCCAAAAAAGATTGGAATCCTAGGATAAGACAAAGTCATGTAATCATAAATATTTAAATTGATCCTGCCTCTATAAACAAATCGTTTATTAGGCTTTTAATCTGTTGGTAAACTCTATTAACCTCACTACGTGAACTTAGTTGGTATGCATCACTAAGACTTTTTTCATCCATTCTGCATAGTCTACATTATCTATTATTGCCAGTCCCTCACCTTTATCTGGTATGTCATGAGATTTAAGGCAATTAAAACACTCCCACTCATATTTACTAGTGTTATGGTTATTCTTCTTATTAAGGCCACCATTTAACATGTGTTTACGCATGTGTAACGCTACTATCAAATGCAAAACAGAAAATGCCCTAGGAAAACAGATCTCAGCATACAAGGAACATAAATTCAAATATAAGGTCATTGATCAGGCACCTTTTGACATCAGAGTTGGCCCTTTACCTTTACATCTGGAAGAATTAGAGTTGTTCTGGCAAATGTATTTAAAGGCGTACAATTAACCAGACATAGATGAGACTTGCTCTATCAGTTGTATTTTAAAGTTAAAGAGCTTAAAAAGATGAGAGTAGTTCATCAAATATTTATTAAATGTAATTTATTTTATTTTATTTATTTATTTGACATTTGTTAACTAAGTTAGTCTGAATGAGCATGTAGCCCTTTTTCAGCAGAGACCCGAGGAGAAAAGCTCCAATAAACAAAGTAGAAAAGAAAACAAAATATACATTTTGGTGTCATACAACATTTGTGTGTTGGTCATTAGAAGTGAAAAAAAGATAAAAAAATATCCATTTGTATACATACTGCAGACCGGTTTTACATAGAACAGTGGTGTGTATAACACGATATATATTTGCATCAATATTGAGCATAATTAAGTGTACATTTTACAGGAATACTACTATTATTATTTTTGTAAGTTTTATTTCTAGTTTTACTATCAAATTGATTATTTAGTATTTTCTATATATCTTATATATTTCATGTATATGTTACCATGAAATATTTAATATGATGAGTTTTTTAGTAATTATTATTGTGTTTAATAATTATTGTAGGAGCATTATTTTTAAAAATGTAACAGAGTGTATCAAGTACTGTGGCAGCTTGTTGCTAAGAAAGGGAGTTTCTTAAGTAACCAGAGGCTTTTGATTGGGTGTGCGTGCCACATGACTTCTGGTTTTAACCTTTAAATAAGGCATTTTATATTTTTTGTATTTCATCTGAAGAAGTTTGCATTGAAAAGCAAATGAAAAGTGCTTAATAAAACAGTTTAGTTCCTTACTCGACTATTGCCTTTCTTGTTTGTTGTTTTTACTCAGTTTGTGTGGCCGTTAGCATTTTCTCAGTCTTCTATGGCGTCTGGAACAGTCAGTAGTCCGAGTTATTTTTCACAAAGTCAGAATCCAACTCCTACAGGGGTGGAAAAAACTGATGTGCATAACCTATTGGATACGATTTCTTCTAAGATTCAGTCTCTTTCTACACATTTGGATCAACTGGATCAATTCCAACGTGACTTTCGTGAGTCTTTTGTACCAACTAATCTCCCTCTATCTGGTAAGAGTTTTGGTAGTTACCAGGTAAGCAGTCAACAGAATCCAGTGTCTGTTGGGACCCGTGGAAACCAGGAGTATTCAAGAGCAGTCAGTGAAAGGGCGGGCACAACAGACGCACTTGGAGCCATTATTGGAAGCACATCTACTATGGATTTAGTACCGAATGGTAACGTTCAAGGTCCGGTTGATATAGCGGCTTCATCAACTGAACAGAATCTGCCACAGCCACGGCTTGACACTTCACTAAGGACTGTTCCTGGTGTTACCTCTGGGCTTATTGGTTTACCTTCGCTGTCTACTTAGCTTGTAGGAAGTTTCACTTTTTCTGGCGACACACATGAGGACGTTGAAGGGGTACAGGCTGGAGGTAACATTCCATCTTTAAATTTGGTGACTAGATGAAAGACCCTAGACATTAAATTCAAGCTAAAGAAATTGCAACTAGAAATATCTTATTTTCGGGAATGCCTTCAACAGAAGGTGGTCCCAAAAGGCTTACGCCATCACCAGTATCCTACGGGCCTGGTGACAGATTCATTATTTCACAAAGATCTTTTGGCTTTGTTTTTATAGGCAAGGTTTTGAATTACTAGATTTGATGGTAAAGCATTATAACACCTGGGTTGATAACTTGACCAAAGAGGTCACAGATTTAGACTTGAATATTAAAGATGATACGGAGTTTATGCAGTATAGGTTTGAGTATAGTCGAATATTCTCAAGCATAGACCAATATATACTCAAATTAAAAGCCAATAAAGTTAAAAAACTGCAACGAGATCAGACTGCATATGACCAAGGCACAGCTTACCCTGTACCCTCTGTGGCTCAAGTATGGCAACAATCCAGCCATGAGAGTACACTGACAACCGAGGGAGATCCAAACAATTCTAATAATAATAATAATAATAATAATAATAATAATAATAATAATAATAATAATAATAACAACTTTATTAACAATGATAATTATGAGGAGGGATCCCATAATTATGGTTCCAATGGCTATAATGGAGCTCCAGACACTAATACTGCCCCAGTAGAGGTTCGTAGAAGTGAAAGACTACAGAACTCCTCACAGGAGGGTAATAATATTCCACACGATAACCAAAATGTTCGGCAGGCCTATCCAGCAGGGGCCAAACTGAAAGAGAGGAATTTGGTCCAGAAAAACAAGAACAATCGCAAATTCATCAAATGAAAGAGATAACTGATGTCAATATTATTAATAACATGGGTCCAGTGATTATCACAAATAGGTCTGGGGACTTTAAAGTGTATAATTACTCTACAGCAAACACCAGTCCTGACATTGTGGATACACTTTTGCCCCTACACACCATTTGAATCTGGTTAAGACAAGTTTGGACATTAAGACTTTCACCCATAAATTGAATTTCAACTTAATGATGGGTGAAACAATTGTTGATCTTGTTGACAATAGGTTTTGTATACCAAGTGTGTATAACCCCCCCATTCATCCTTTACTACAGGTGTTTGAACATATATGTGAATTGGATATCAGACACATGTTAAATGATGGCCTTAATAAGAAGACTAACCATAACACTAGTAAATATGAGTGGGAGAGTTTTAATTTCCTTAAATCTCAGGGCATACGTGTTTGTAAACCAGATAAAGGTGGGGGACTGGCAATAATGGATAATATAGACTATGCAGAACGGATGAAAAAAGTCTGAGATAGTGCTGCATACCAACTAAGTTCACGTAGTGAGGTTAATAGAGCTTAACAACAGATTAAAAGCCTAATAAACAATTTGTTTATAGAGGGCAGGATCGATTTAAATATTTACAACTACATGACTTTGTCTTATCCTAGGATTCCAATCTTTTTTGGAATCCCAAAAATTCATAAAAATCTGATAGACCCCCCCCCCCTATGAGACCTCTGGTTGATGGTCGTAACTCAGCTGCTTACCTCTGGGCAAAATTTGTTGATTCGATTCTAAAGAAATACTTGGAACCTGAAGATCAAGTGTGTAAGGACTCTTGGTCATTTTTGAGTAAGATTGACAGCCTACAATATAGAGAGGAGTACAATTTTTTAACGGTAGACGTTAAAGACCTCTACACTTGTATTCCCATATAACTGGCATGGAGTGGATTGGTTTTATGTTGAGGAAAAATAAAGCGTCAGAGGCAGAAATTTCTTTAGTAATTGAACTGTTAGATGTAATTTTGTCGAATAATTATTTCATGTTCGGCAATGACTACTATCTAAAAAAGTGGGGTAGCCATGGGCTCCCCATGTGGAGCTAGTATAGCGAATTTAGTCATGGCTTATTGGGAGACAGAATTGTTTTTTAAACATGAGGAATTGAAAAATTCTATAGTTTTCTACACGTTACCTTGATGACATCTTTATTTTAGTAAAAGGTGACATTAATACAGGTAACAAAATAGTACATTACTTTAATCAGTCTACCCAATTTCTACAATTCATATCCACTTTTAACACAGAAGAAATTTCTTACCTAGATATCATCTTAAAAAAGAATAAGGTTACTTACTGTTTTGTAGCCAAAATACATAGAAAGAGCACATACTCAAATGCCTTTTTGCATTTTTCAAGTTGCCACTCTCACCACCAGAAACGGTCAGTTGTTAAGGGGCCAGTTGGTGAGGGCAGCACAAATTATTAGCCAGGACGACGATTGTATTGAGAAGTGCCTAAAATTTAAATATATGTTCCTAAGTTGTGAGTATCCTGAGGATTTTTGGATGCTTTGATTGAAGAGGTAAAATTTAAAAGGTCTAATAATTTTTATAGGCCTATTTTATGTGTGAAGAATAGTGACTTAGTTCACTCCCTTACACATAATCAAGTGACTGAAGACAGCCCCCGGGATAATAACATAAGTTTAGAAGTTGATTTTCCTTTGAGCTTCTTTACTACATTTAGTTTGGACAGCCAATTAGTGGTTAAGATATTACAGAAGAAGTTGGATTTATTTAGGAATAATCCTATGTTGTTTAACAAGTTGGGTGACTCCCCTTAAGTTATATTTAGAAGGGGTAAAAATTTAAAAAACCTGTTGGAACAACATAGAAGCACTCCTAAAATTTCAGGTATGCTTAAATGTGAATCATGTAACTTCTGTAAATTTATTGATATTGATAATTCGTTCCACATAAATGGTACCCATTATAAACTAAAACAGAAATTCAATTGTAATTCTAAGTATGTTGTATATTTAGCTAAGTGCCAGTATTGCTCAGAATTCTACATTGGCAAAATGGAGTGAAGACTCTGTGACTGTATCTACGAACATCAATACGCTATTATCAAAGGCAAAACAGAAAATGCCCTAGCAAAACATATCTTAACATACAAAGAACATAAACTCAAATATAAGGTCATTGATCAGGCACCTTTTGACATCAGAGGTGGCCCTTTACCCTTACATCTAGGAGAATTAGAGTGTCCTGGCAAATTTATTTAAATGCGTACAATTTCCCAGGCATAAATTAGACCTGTTGTATCAGTTGTATTTTAAAGTTAAAGAGCTTAAAAAGATGAGAGTAGTTCATCAAATATTTATTAAATGTAATTAAGTGTACATTTTACAGGAATACTACTATTATTATTTTTGTAAGTTTTATTTTTAGTTGTTTTACTATCAAATTGATTATATAGTATTTTCTATATATCTTACATATTTCTTGTATATGTTACCAGGAAACATTTAATATGACAAGTTTTTTAGTCATTGTTATTGTGTTTAATAATTATTGTAGGAACATTATTTTTAAAAAAGTAACAGAGTGTATCAAGTACTGTGGCATCTTGTTGCTAAGAGAGGGAGTTTCTTAAGTAACCAGTGGCTTTTGATTGGGTGTGCTTGCCACATGACTTCTGGTTTTAACCTTTAAATAAGGCATTTTATATTTTTTGTATTTCATCTGAAGAAGATTGCGTTGAAAAGCAAATGAAAAGCGCTTAATAATACAGTTTAGTTACTCAGTCGACTATTGCCTTTCCTGTTTATAGTCTAGAAAGTGGCTAATTTGTTGAAGTGAATCTTATTTGTTGGTTTTACTGTTTTACTTTTTCATAAAAGTTATTTTACACCAAATCATTTCTTAACTGGTATGGCCTTAACTGTATTCCTGCAAAAGACCTTTTAATATTTAGAAAGGAATGCATAAGCAGCAGTAGCTGTACACTGTTTAGTTGCTAGAAAGAGTGTATGTGTGGTATGATGTAAGATCCCTTGACCTTTCTATTAGGTTGTCTAGAGAGAGGGGAAATCAATGACCAATAAAAAGAACCCATGACAAGTAGGTACACCACCAGAAAATGAGACTTTCTTCTTCTAAGTAGCTGCTTGAAGAGAAAATCTTAATTCTTAGTGTCCTGTCTGGAGGGGCAAGTGTATTGTTACTCTAGGGAAAATTTCTTATACCTCAAGGAATTACATTTTCTACCTCTGTGCTGGTGTGGTGCCAGATCTTTAGGTATTGTTCTCGCTTATTTCAAAGTGCAGCACCTCTGACAAAGTAACCATGAGTCATTCTAAATAAAACAAAGACCTTCAGCAAACTTCCATTACCATTGTTTATTTATTTAATATTTGTTGACTGTGTGAGCCCACTGGCCCATGGATCCTTTCCATGTGTGAACCAGGTGTACAAATTATTATACATTAACAAATTAATAATATTTATAGAGATTCTTTTTTATAGATATTGATGCAAGCTTAAAGACAAAGGGTACAGTCATAAAATATATGACAAAATACACTATAGTGCAGTAAAATAAATATATACATAAAGTAATGCAATATAACAGTATGCCTGGTAAATACAAAATAGTTTATTAAACAAAGCAAATTGAAAAGAGGTGAAAGTAGTACTAAGTAGTGTGGAGATGGAGAGCTACGTAGCTATAACAGAAGAGAATGGTGCGAGAAGAACAGGCAAAAGAGGATAGGAGGGGCTTTGTAAACTAAAACTTAGTAAAGTTTGAGAGAAAAGCTGGAAGAGAATGATGGAGAAAGTTAAATGTTATGAGGTAAAGCAAGTGTGTATTATCCATGAAGCACACACAGTGATAGTCTTTTTTTCTGGATGGCTTTTTCAGTACTTTTCTGAATACCCTGAGTGAAATGATGGTCTTGAGGTTTTTGTGGTATGTTAGCAAATGTTTTTTTGTGTTGCAGCGAGGGTAGGGGAAGGTCTTACCAATAAAATATATCTGTCTGTATTCCTGGGATCAGAGTATGTCACAATAAAGTGAAAATATTGTTTAAGAGGTCAGCAGTAGTAATCATGAAGTAATTTGAAGTTAAAGACATTTAGTAGGATGGCTGCTCCAACTTCTATGGGTAACCAGTTGGATTTGGCAGTGGTAAGGCAATGGTGTTCATGATCTGGACTAAGATGACTAAAGTGAAGGATTTTTTCTGCCTGCTGTTGGAGAAGATTTATATTTTGCTGTGAGCGAAGGACAATTACTGATAGAGAGAAAGTACTCTAGCGTGGGTAATAGGACAGTTACTTGACTACCAGTGAGAATTGTTATTAAAACTGAAATGTTTTATAAGAGACTCACAGATGAAACACTTTTGTTGCCACATAGATGTTCAAGAAAATGTACTTTTCCTGATTGTTTTTCCAATGTACTATATATTACAGGGATGATGTGCTGACTCGGTTACCTTGTCACAGGTGTAACACGTGATATCTGTAAAAAAAGGGATGGAACATCTTTAAATTTAATACCTTACAAGTTAGAAGCATGAGTTATCTGTTAATAATGAAACATTTATTCAGAAATGCATTAGAGTACTTATGTAAATGTGAAGTTTGCTTTTTTCTTTTCACCTTTTTGTTGCTGTCATTTTCTGTTATTATGACATGTTAATAGTATTGTTCAGATTCAGTAAACCATGGGAATGCAAGTCCTGTAATTATGATAGGGTTTTGTGAATTCTGATCCTGTAATCATAACAGGATGATGTTGCTGGAGTTCCTGGCTAGTTTCCTGTTTTATACCCAGAATTTCTTTTTTCATTTTTTTGTCTTCTACCCTCTTCCTTGTTAGTTCATTTATGTCTCCCATTCATATTACCTGGGTGGGGGGTATGGCTTAGTCCCACTGTGACCCTGCAGGTTAGTCGTCTCTGTCCAGAGAAGGAGCAGTCTCATGGTCTATAATTCCTAAGACTGCTGGACTCCCTGTTCACTGTCTTATTTATTTATGAAGGGGGATGGCTGAATTCTCTTTTAACCCTTAAGGTGGGCTCTATAGGGAGAAAATGACTTTGTAATGTTTTTTCCCTAAGACTACCTTTCCCTCTTTAATATATTTATGAGTGAGGCATGGGAATCATATACATGACTAGGGCATGGGGATTTTTAGATACATAAAGGAAGTGAATCCATACTCTAGCCTCCAAACCCAAGAAACAGCTTTAAACAGAATTCCAGCCCCTCCCCCAGGATGAGCAAGTTGCCATTAGCCACTTAGTCCCACCCTGCTATCCAGCTGCCCCAGTACCTGAGACACTAATCAAATCTAATCCATCTGGTTCCTAGTCAGAACTCAGTCCATCTTTACCATGTTTCAGCCTGGAAAGGATGTATATTTTAGACACTAGTGTAAATTCAAAACTGACTTATAAATGCAGCATATTTAAGTACTAAACTTTAGTGCTCTTTAGGAGACACATATTTGACCATTTAATTTTTAAACCCCCATTAAATCAAGTGACAGCCAGTGGCTCACTTCCTGTAGGTCTAATTAGACAGATACTTTTCATTATTAAACAGAGTGTGAAGGCAATGCACTCACACTGTGCAAGAATTAGGGCCCAATTACAAAAGACTTGCTCTTGATGTAAGTGACTTAATCCACTGTATGGCTGCCCCAATTCCAAAAGATTTCTTCTTGGTGTAAGTGACTTAGGCCTTACACTAGAGTAACTCAGTTGCACCAAAAGCAAGTGCTTTGCAATCTGACCCTGAGTAATGTGAGGCAGTTTTGCTGAAATGTATGATGTTTTCACAAGTGGTATTCTCTGATATTTAATAGTGATAAGTAATCAGCAAACACAGATAACAGGAATGTCTCCCTTTATTCTGTTTGATTAAAAACATAATTTTGCATAGTGTTTGTCATGGCTATATTGCACTGTTGCAAACTGTCTCAAATTTGGCCGTAAACACAGGCTCACTGGCCAGCTGTGAATGATGTATAGCTATATATCTTAAGCATAAAAAAATGTTTAATATCTTCATTGCAGTACAACTGAGGCATATGATTTTAGTATCATTTTTGTTGTTCATACCCTGCAATTTCATATGTTTCCAGGCAGTACCTTGTAAAAGCATACAATTGAAGAGCCCAGCAACAAAAAAGAATTAGAAGAGTCAAAAGGAAATTCAACAAAATTACATTGTTTCACATGTGCTATCAGATATGGTACTGAGATACTGAATCTGAGTTAACCTGAGGACAGGTGTTTATACATCAAAAGAAAACAACGGTTACTTGATTTCTTGCAGTGCAGACAACAGGAGGAAGTAATAACTAAACACAAAACAGTTGGTTTCAGCTTCTGAAAGTGGTTGTTAAAGCAGCCTAACTGAGCTCTCTTTTCTGGGCAGATCTCTATTACTTTTAAGTACTGGATATAAGGGAATGAATGAATGAATGAATAAATAAATTAAGTAAGTAATTGATTGTCCTTTTTTGCACGTATGTGAATTTAAATAGTTTGTTTTAAAAATCGTTTGTTGGCACATCTGCCTTTTACTTTTCTCTGTCAGTAATTTGGGAATGAATGAGCGAATGATGTACTTCACTGTGTGTGTATATGTATATATGCATATATCTATATATCTGTATATGTATATATCTGTATATGTATATATATATATATATATATATATATATATATATATATATATATATATATGTGTGTGTGTGTGTGTGTGTATATATATATATATATATATATATATATATATATATATATATGTATATATATATATATATATATATGTGTGTGTGTGTATATGTGTGTGTGTGTGTGTGTGTGTGTGTGTGTGTGTGTGTGTATATATATATATATATATATATATATATATATATATATATATATATATATATATATATATATACATACATAGATATGTGTGTGTGCATATATACACACATATATGAACTACAAGAAAAGCTAGTTTTCACTGTGTGATACCGCTTTATGCTGTGCTGATGAGGTCAATAAAAAGGTTAAAACATGCATGTCCACAGCTAGGGGGGTTGCGTTTATTGGCCTGAATGTAACCGTGAAGACTTAAAAAGTAAAAAAGTCATGGACATTCAGAAGCCGTGTAACTGATACAGTTCATGTCTCTAAGGAAAAATTTGCATATATTCCATGAGCCTCTATTACAGGAGGTCTAAGGCATCACACAGTGAAAACTCTAGCTTGGCTGTTTTTTCTTGCAATTTTTACTCAGTGGTTTGTCTGTGTGACCTTTTTACCCTTTGGTTTGAATGTTTTATATATATATCTATATATATATATATATATATATATATATATATATATATATATATATATATATATATATATATATATATATATACTTATTCTTTGTTGACTGGTTTAGCTCAGCTAGTGGCTTCTGTTCAGGGGGAGACCCTAGGTGGAATTTATACTACTAGAGGAACTTTGGCCAAGACATCAAGGACCTTCTTTTACTCATTTTGATAGGTGCCATGGGATCTTTTATATCCATCTGAGCAGCCACCAACTGAAGCAGGTGGGATCTTGGTTTTACTTATCATCCGAAGGACATTTTCTTCTCAGCCGACCTCCTACTTCTGGCACTGCCATCCATCACTCCATTACAAACTAAAGAGCATACATAAACATCCTAAATGCAGCTAATATTTTACATTTATAATCTTTCATTTTCCAGTACCTGGTTTATCCTGCTCAAGGTCATGTGGGAACTAAAATCTGTCCCAGCAATCAATGAGAACAAGACAGAGATTCAATCCTGGATGGGGAGCCAGTTTAATACACACACATACACACACAGACACACACACACACACACACACACACACACACACACACACACACACACACACACACACACACACACACACACACACACACACACACACACACACACACACACACACACACACACACACACACACACACACACACACACACACACACTACTTATTGGCAACTTACAGGATCACAAAAAACACCTGATGGAATGTCTTTGATTTGTGGAAGGAAACTGGAGAAATAGGTCAAAATCAGTTTAAACACTGGATGGACATGCAGGTTTTACAAAGAGGGCACCTCGGCTGGGAGCTTAATCAAAAATTTGAGCACTGGGCAGCGATTCTAAATGCTGTACCTCTGCGCTGCCCAAAACTGAAACTCAAATTACAATTAAGTTAGCTTTATATTAGCTCTAGCTGTAGCTGTAGCTCACTTTCCAGCACTGAGTTTTCAGCTCATCTCATATATCATTTGCTTCTTCTCCAAATCACTTTCTTGACAAAGGAACATTAGAGTAAAACAGGGACAGATTAAATAAGTATGAAGTATATCAGTGTTCCTTAAGCAGCAAATGGTATACCTACCTCAGTGGGAATTGTTTTGTTTCTTCAGGCCTGTTTGTCCAAATGTTTTTCAAAATTTGGGCAATGACTCACACTTGGACAACAGAGGGTGTTTTCATGTAGAATTAATTCACACTAACATACAGTCTGCTATGAAGGCCTGTGACCTTGGAGATAATATGTAATTTCCAGTCACCATTTTTCACATGGAGGATATGTTTTTCAGTCAAGTGATGCATTTGTGTATTTTGCGTGTATGTGTGTATGCTTGTGTGTGTGTGTGTGTGTGTGTGTGTGTGTATGTGTGTGTGTGTGTGTGTGTGTGTGTGTGCATAGTTGTCTGATTTGAGTAAAGTCTGTTTATTTTTAATTTTTTTTGTGTCTTGTGGATTAACATGGGCTTTGAAATGTATTAAACCTGTATATCACAATGCACAGCTCATACTAAAATATTCATATAAATTTAAACAAAAACATTAAGAATGGAACACTGCATTTTATAGATATGTTTCAAGCAATGTCCAATAAGAAACTAAGTGTATAGTATACCTGAGCATAGATTCATAAAATCCTTTCATGTAAGACAAATAATTCTGAGATGTTAAGTTTGTAGGGAATGCAAGACTGCACTATTTGGGGTTCATGTTTGCTATATTGGAACTCATCAGTAAATGTGGTTTGCAAGCACAGGCTCATCCAAAGTTCCAGCCATGGTGTGGCTTGATTCAGAATGCTGTCAGGAAGCATGGAGCTGGGACTGACATAGCACTAAGTTAAAGTTTGTCCTACAAACGATTAAGAGGGTGATTGCAATGCTTTCAAATTAAGATTTCTGCTCAGCTTGAGAGGGGTTAATTTGGTCAAGACAGGGTCAAAAGTAATTGACTTGCTGCTAACAAGGTGGCATGATGGCTATTATCCATTTCTGTTCTGTCAGCTGTGTTACCACAGCAGTAACAGACTATGCCCTAAGCTACCCTGTGATATTGCAAGAGCAGGCTGCACTCTTTATGAATCTCTTGTTTGTGCACTCTTACTCCTACAAAACATGTTTGACCCTGCATAATATTAAGTGTTGTGCTTGGACAGTTGTGCAGAAATGGTGGTGTATTTGATAGTGCAATATGTCGAAAATGAGACTGAAAGGAGGGGATGAGAACTAGTAGTAATTATACATGGTAAGAATGATGTCCTAAAAGATAAGGAGTATGAACAGGTATGTGCAATGGTGATGTGAGTGTAAAGGGGTGGGGGCACCTAAACAGTGCTGTGCAGGTATGGCTAAGCAGTGAGAGGTGAAATCATTATACCTGATAATATACTGCAGTGGTAGCCATTGTAGTGATGGGGATTCTGTTTGCTTCTTATGGTTTCTGTGTTTCTAAAACAGCCTTGCCATATGTTCTGGCTAGTACATCTAGCCACAGTGCCAGATAAAGTCATCTGTTATACCATCAAGTCAGAATTAAAATTAATTCACAGATAGTACAGAACATGACCTTGGTGTGTCTTTGACATCAGTGGCTTCAGAAATCTTAGATCTGGTGTCAGTTTTCATTCATTCCAAATCAATTGGGTTCGGATCTGACCTTTGGATCCATCTTGGCCATTATATTCAGCTTGTAGCCACTGGAAACTCATGACCTCCTCCTTCATCCACACTGCTCTATTGCTAATATCCTCAGATCTCATTTGCCATTTTCATGAAAAAATATGGTCACTGTGAGCTCTCGAGCATATATATTCAGCTTTTCTAGATAAGTCTGTTGTTTTGCTGTAATATAACTGCCTTTCTTCCGCAAAAAAAATATATTGTTTATACCTCCCTGCCTAATCTGTGTAATTCTTAATTACCATAGTTGGTATTCTTTCCCTTTTTACACCTTATAGTGTATTTTAGGTTACTATTGCTGGCATTTCCTATCCCTTTTTCTTGTCTTTTTTCTTACTATAGATAAGAAAAAAAAAATGCTGCCTTCCAGCCAGCCACATTTGGTAGATGCCCTAACTGAATTAAAACTTTTTACTAGGAAGTTGAACTTAAAGTGCATTTTGCTCCACAGTGAACCTAACTCGTGAGCATTATGTTTGCCGAGAACTAGCACTTTTAATCCACCTTTACTTCCTAATATTCATGTATTTGAACAATTATGTGAGAAGAGCATCAAGGAATGGTGTTCCAAAAGTAGGAAATCCAAATTTCACAATCTCACCTTTGAAAAAAGGGAGCTTTTGTACAAATTGGCCCAGGATAATAGTATACACATTATGAAATCCGACAAGGGTGGGGAGTAGTTGTTATGGACAAGCATTTCTACTCCTCCAGAATGTTAGATTTTTTGCACAATGGGAAGTTTTTTGTTGAGGCGTTGCGTAATGAGGTGGACATCGCATACCATGTTATTGACCTAGTGTTGGAAGACATTTTTGTAACATTTGCTTTGCCTGACAACACCAGGGAATTCCTAACTGTTCGTAAGTCTATAATTCCAGGTAGTTGTGGTATTCTAAAGATCCACAAATCTGTGATCGACCACCCTTTTTGACCTATTGTGGCACCTGCTGGGTCTAAGATGGAGCCACTGGCCAAGTTTGTGGACATTAAACTCAAATATTTTTGATGGATAAATCCCATATTCTGAAAGACTCATGGACATTTTCTTGATATCATTTCTAAGACTCCTTTTATGGCAGAGGCCTTCTTTGTCATCATTGAAATCAAATACCTTGTTTCTGTAATCCCTCATGTGGAGGGTTTGGATTGGTTCCACCTGGCTATGGGTAAAGGTACCAGATTTGACAACAGTTACATCAGTCTGATATTCTAATGCATGGAACTTGAGTTAACTAGCAATTTTGTATTTCTCAAAGGAGAATATTACAAACAGCATAGAGGTGTGGCGGTGGGGGCAGCTCCGGTCCCTGTTTTCGCCAACATGGTCTTGTGGTTTTGTTAGACCACTTTTATTTTCAGTTCTTCTTTTTCTTCCAAGCTTGGACTTTATTTGAGGTATCTTGATGATATCTTTGTCCTGTGGAATAGTGGTACAGAAAAGTTAAGGTCTTTCATGAATTTTCTCAAACAATTTACAGATTTTCTTGAATTTCCATACTAATGTGATGATATGTCCATTCATTTTCTTGACACAATGCTTTACAAAAACTGGCAGGATCTCAGATACAAATCCAGTGTTTTTATGAAATTTACTTTCTCGAACACATATTTACATTTTAACAGCCAACATCCAATGCGGCAAAAGAAAAATCTAGTGAAGGGTCAGCTAATAAGGTTGAGTAGATTCGTAGCTGATGAAGATTTGTTTAAGGCTGAAGTCAAGCAACTTTGTGACCTATTCAGGAATAGGTCAGCAAAAATAAAATAAAACCTCAGTGCACCACCAAGACCCGCCACAAAAACAAAATAAAATAAAGCAGCACTTTAATCAGAAGTGAAACGTAGACTCCAATTAAAACAAAGACAATAACCGTTTTCAAGAGACAAAAATTTCTTTCAGCTAATAACCTTCTTCAGTTCATGTAATTCCTTGGTTTGGAACATGTAGGGATAAATTATTACTCCTCCAATCAGCAAACATATTGCTTACACACCTTCTGATAGAAACAATCATTGTATAAGGACAAATACTATGCTTTTATTTAACAGTTAAACATCTGTTTTTTAATACAGGTTTTAAAGGAACCATTGCATTCAAGCCTGGTGATTTATGGGCTTTTAGGTTCATAATGCATTTTATTTCCCTAGTTTCTGTTAAATTCTTTAAATCACCTCCTCTGTTATTTATCGGAGTGAGTTCTACAGCCTGAAAAAGAAATCTATGTGTGGAAAAATTTTTAATATGACTTGCTAAGCTATTCTGCATATTTAGGTGTACTATATCCCTTAAGTGTCTAAGAATACGCTCTTTGAACCGTTGATGTGTTTTGCCTACATAGAAAGAAAAACACTGTTTGTAGGTAGCAATGTAGACCAAATGTTGACTGTTGCATGTAGCAGATAACTGAAAATGATACTGTTTGCCTGTATTGGAATGTTTAAAACTGGAAACGGAATTAATATATGGACAGGCTTTACATCTTCCACATTTCTTGGTTCCTAAAGTATTTGAGACTGGTTTGGACATATATCCATCCTTGTTACAGAGTAGTTTTTTTAAGTTTTTTCCTGTTCTTAAATATAAATTTGGGTTGGTCACCTACCAAATCTCTGATATTTTTATCTTCCATTAAAATGGGCCAATATTTTTTGACCATTTCACATATTTGTATATTGTCTGAACTGTAGGTAAGAGCACACCTTAGCTGTTGAGTTGCTGTATCTTTTATATTCATTATTACTGTCATCTCAGATGGTGTGTAAGCAATATGCTTGTTGACTGGAGGAGTAATACTTTATCTCCACATGTTCCAAACCAAGGAAATACATGAACTGAAGAAGGCTATTAGCTGAAAGTGCTTTTTGTCCCTTGAAAATGGTTATTGTCTTTGTTTTAATTGGAGTCTACGTTTCACTTTTGATTAAAGTGCTGCTTTATTTTATTTTGTTTTTGTGGCGTGTCTTGGTGGTGCACTGAGGTTTTATTTTATTTTTGCTGACTTTTTTATTAGATCACCTTTAGTGAAAAGGGATATTTTTTTCCTTCAGTGTTCATTTTACCTAATTTCCCTTATCACACATGGCTGATACTGCTATGGATTTATTGAAAAGTAAAGTGTTATAGGATTTATAGGAGATTCTGCAAATCCTCTCCTACATTTTAATCCAGAAATGGGTAATACGGAGGATTTATATGAAACAGATGCAACAGAGAACTTTAAAAAGGTATATAAGGAAGTTGAAGATGCTACGTTTTGCTTAAAGAGACTGTTGTGGCAACGTTTTCACTTTGAGACATGCCTGCAACATAAAATTATCCCGAGAGGGATGAGAGTGAAATGTTTGTCTACATATGGTAATAGTCGTCCTGAGCTTTTGGCCAGATGGCAAAGTATAAACCTGGAGACAAGTTTTAGTTATTTACGGCTCCTGATAGAACATTTCAAACCAGAAGAGGAACAAGCAGCTGATCTCATTAGGTTAAAGCAAACTGAACTGGAAGGTTTGGAGCTATCTGAATCTAATTTAAATTAATTAGAAGTATTACAGCAAAGGTTATCTACTTATGACATTAAGCTTAAAGCTCAGAAAATGAAAAAGTTAACACGTGACTATAAGGATTTTAAGAAAGGGAACATTTTCGAATGGCCGAGAGAACAGAGGCAAAATGCATTCAACACTACCAACAAAACTACATTAGATACATTGGAACAATGACCAAGAATTGGTATAATTAATAATGCTAATAACATGCCATCACAGGCTTTAAGCAGCAATGTTCCTAAGGAAAACTCTTTACTGAATGTTTCAACTAAAATATTTGATTTTAAAAATGTTACAACGGCAGCTATACCCAGCACTTCTACTGGTACAAAACCGAAGGAAGGAGCTAATCATGCCTCTTTTTTCTATCAGTTCCTGGTCCCAGTAAAGGAAAATTTAAGGAGAAACAGTCAAAAGCAGAGTCAAGAATGCAAAAGAAAGAAATTTTAGATGAACAGCCTTTGGTTATTAATTTGTCATGTGTGTCTTTGGATGAGGAAAGTATTAGTATTTTATCAAAGGGACTGACATTTATTCCTTCATTGTCTTATGATTTAAGTGAATTCTGCATAGACATTGAGATGTTTGGAAGAAATCTAACACTGAGAATGATTTTTGGAGAAAACAGCAAGACCGCCAACAAGGGGCATACAAGAAACCAAGCTTATTTGTGCCTGTTAATCATCCAACAATGGAAACCTTTATTTACTTATGTGAAACTGAAGTTGCCAAATTAAGAGAGAGTCAGAGTAAAGGGAAGACATTTATAAATATGACTCAAGGTGAAAGAGAAGCATTGAGGGAATTACAGGAAAGACAAGATTTAGTCTTTAAATCTGCAGTTAAAGGTGGTGCAATTGTAGTGATGAATGCAGATTGGTATAAAAGAAAAATGCTAACCATGCTACAAGATTCACAAACCTATTGTGTCATAACAAAGCAAATTCAGGAGAAAATGATTAAACAGATGAATGAAGATCTATATGAGTTATTAATGGAATGAAGAATTAGCCAAGATCTATATGATTTTCTTATTGTTGCTTATCCTACTATTCCCATTATCAGTGGGTTGTCAAAGGTACATAAGGATTCCCATAGACCCACCTCTACGCCCGATTGTTTCAGGCCGAGGTTGGGTCACAGAGCCTCTCTCTCTGTTTGTGGAGAATGAGTTAAAACCACATCTAACTAATATAGGCACTGTCATCAAGGACACAGGGAATATTTTAAAACAATTATCGAACAAAATGAAGAACCAAAAATATGGAACTCATTTGTTATTAGTGACTTTGGATGTGAATAATCTTTTCACAGTTATTCCCCATGATTATGAAATTGAATCCATAAGAAATCTTGCCAGAGAAATGGGATTCAATGCTGATCTTGCCTGTTGCCTATTGGAAATCATTTTACACAATAATATATTTATTTATGGGGATATGTGTTATTTACAAATGTGGGGTGTAGCCATGGATACCTCATGTGCTACCACTTACTCATATATGGTCCTTGCACAATGGGAACGACAAAAAGTATTACATTCCAGCAATCCATGGTTAAAACGTCTTTTGCACTATGGGTGCTTTGTTGATGACATACTTATTTAGTGGAATAGAAAGGAAAATGACCTGAAGTCATTTGTTGATTACTTGCATTCCTCAACTGATTTCCTAAGGTTTACAGTCAATTATTCAGAGAAATAAATTGAATTTCTGGATGTAAAATTAAAGTATTCCCAAGAACAAGGTTTGAGCTCGGAATTACATCGCAAAGATACTTGAAGGAATCATTATTTACACCGTCAAAGTATGCACCCAAGACATATTTATAAGAATATTATGGGCAACCAAGTGATGCACCTCTCTAGGCTATGCACTAAAGAAGAAACTTTCAAAAAAGAATGTGAATTATTGAAAGGTCATCTACATAAATGGGGCTATAAAGAGAAAGATTTTAGTATGCCTGTAGATTTAAATACTTTAAGAAATACCAGAGGGTGCCCTTATTATAGGGAGCCATCATCTGAGATGACAGTAGCAATGAATAGAAAAGATACAGCAACTCAACAGCTAAGGTGTGCTCTTACCTACAGTTCAGACAGTATACAAATATGTGAAGTGGTCAAAAATATTGGCCCATTTTAATGGAAGAAGAAAATATCAGAGATTTGGTAGGTGACCAACCCAAATTTATATTTAAGAACAGGAAAAACTTTAAAAGACTACTCTGTAACAAGGATGGATATATGTCCAAACCAGTCTCAAATACTTTAGGAACCAAGAAATGTGGAAGATGTAAATCCTGTCCATATATTAATTCTGTTTCCAGTTTTAAACATCCCAATACAGGCAAACAGTATAATTTTCAGTTATCTGCCACATGCAACAGTCAACATTTTGTCTACATTGCTACCTGCAAACAGTGTTTTGCTTTCTATGTAGGCAAAACGGATCAACGGTTCAAAGAGCGTATTCTTAGACACTTAAGGGATATAGCACACCTAAATATGCAGAAAAGCTTAGCAAGTCATGTTAAAAATTTTCCCACACATAGATTTCTTTTTCAGGCCGTAGAACTCACTCCGATAAATAACAGAGGAGGTGATTTAAAAAATTTAACAGAAACAAGGGAAATAAAATGGATTATGAACCTAAAAGCCCATAAATCACCAGGCTTGAATGCAATGCTTCCTTTAAAACCTGCATTAAACAACAGACATTTAACTGTTAAATAAAAGCATAGGGTTTGTCTTTATACAATGATTGGTTCTATCAGAAGGTGTGTAAGCAATATGCTTGTTGATTGGAGGAGTAATACTTTATCTCCACATGTTCCAAACCAAGGAATTACACAAACTGAAGAAGGCTATTAGCTGAAAGCACTTTTCGTCCCTTGAAAACGGTTATTGTCTTTGTTTTAATTGTAGAAAACATTTTCACTTTTGATTAAAGTGCTGCTTTATTTTATTTTGTTTTTGTGGCGTGTCTTGGTGGTGCACTGAGGTTTTATTTTATTTTTGCTGACATTTTTATTAGAGCACCTTTAGTGAAAAGGGATATTTTTTTCCTTCAGTATTCAGGAATAAGGTAGTGGATATGTTTCACAGAATAGGAATTGAAGCTATGGTTCCATACTGCGTTCGGACATTCCCGTCACAAATGAGTTGAATCAGGTTGGTACTGATCCCCCACCATACCCCAAGATTCTCACTACACCTTTCTAAAACATATTTTAACTACCCTGCCATTAACTGGGGAAAAACATGTCCCAACACACCACCTTTGAACGGCGGTTCTTGAAATAAATTCCAATGAGTCCCACCAGGGCTCCATATCCTAGACCTGGGTCATTACCAACATGGGAAATCAATACCCATACATATGGTCACCCCATAGTCAGGTCTCACCATAAGCTAATCACCACCCATAACCACCCCAGAAACCACCATAAAAAACTCCTCCAAAGCCAACTCATGCTACTCAAGTCAGAAGTGACAAATTTCATAACACCCATGCAGACAGGGGAAAACTGAACTTCTGCTGCTACACTACTAAGGCACTGCACAGCACATCCATGCATGAATGATGAATGCCATCCCAAATAAGAACCAAAATGGTGGTCCCCTGCCATAAACAAACTTTACAACAAAAGGAAGAAACTTTTGCGAAAAGAGGAAAATCCCAGGATGCAAAAAACTCCTTACTAGCTCAGTGTAAGACTGAGATGCCCTCCAAAAAAAAAGCCAAAAAGCTGTTAAAAAAAAAAAAAAGCCAAAGATTTCAAAGACAACCAAAGCATTCTATATAACTATGTAAAAGAAATGAAGAATGGCAATGCCTAGATCTGCTCTGAACAGAAACAGAATGGCATTAAATATACTGATCAAAGATATTGCCAATATCTCCAATTCTCATCGATTCAGTGCCAACTCCCACCTCTCTCCCACCCCTAAATGGCCAGATATACCGGAAGATTGCCAAATTCCAGTCACATACACAACACAGGTACAAAATGCACTCTCAAACCAAGAATACATCATCCATGGGACCAGATGACATCCCGGCTGTGTACTACATGAACTGAACTGGCACCACTTAAGTGTCATACTTAGTGTTTAATCATAGTTCGTGCCCACTGGAGTGGCGAGAAGCACAGTTATCCCCAATCCACAGGGGGATCCACCTTGGATCCGGGCTACTGTCCCATCCAGTCTGACAGCCTTATCTGCAGGGCCCATGCATGTATTATCATGGAACTTAAAAAAAAGACATTGGCAACCTTCAAACCTGGACCCCACCCAGTTTGGGGTTTGTGGGCCGATCTTGTCTCCTGAACCTGAACCTGATCTTTTCTTTTGAATCAGTCTCCAGAGCAGAGGACAGGGGTGTCCACAGTCACTATCTAGACCTCCTTGCCACCTTGACACCATCACCCACTCCCAATCTGGAATCATAACTTACTAAGTTGGGCATTAATCCTATGTCACCCAATGCTAAATGGCTTGGCTATAGAACTCACTGAGAACTCACACTGTAACTAGTCGACTCCCAGCCAGCTCCTCCACACAAGTGAGAGAAGAGAGAGGGTTCAGGGGGTTTGGCATCTACTTGTCTTGCTGCTGAAGCTAAGGTTCTCACTACAAGACTCGACTAACAAACTTTGCAGATGACTGCATGCACAAAACTGCAAAATGGGATATGATGTGGATACTCTACAAATAGCCTTACAGAAACAGATGCAGTTAGACACTACAAGCCAACATGGCAAATGGCCTGGCTGCAAATGTATTGTTATCCCCTTATTACAAAACCTTTGGCAGTAAATCATAATCCAAAGTGTGATAAGAGAGAAAGGTACACAGTAGAATAGAAGAGACACCACAAACAGGTGGACACACAGTACATAACATAGGGACACATTGTCAACCAGTCCTCTCAGCTTCACCTTCTATGTGGCACACCTCATCACGCTTGTATCTTTGTAGAAGAACTCATTTGTCCCCATTCTCATCCACATCCCCATTTAACCATTTGTCCATCTCATACATTATGTACCTCAACGTACCTGCAACAACTGGAAAGGCCTCAGAAAATACTCTCATAACAATCACTCAGGCCTAAAAAAGGCCTAAAGCAGATGCCTCTACAAAAAACTCCAGCTATAAACTCTCGATATACTACTACTCGATATCTCAAATCTCGAGGCTCATAAGGCTTACCAGCCAAAGGCCCCCTGCATGCCAGAGCTGTCAAACAACAAATCCTTAAACACCAGCTAATCCCAATAAACACACTATCAACAAACAACAAAAGAAACATGACATACTGCAGAACAGAACATAGGGATAGGTTCCTGACTGCAGAGACTCCATTACTCCTTCAACCTGACAGTGACCTCTTCAAGAGAATTGGAACCTTGACAATTGTTCAAGAGAAAGACAGGCCCCTGGAGACTAGAAAGGAAACTAGACACAGGTCCCCGAAGTCGTCGTCATAGGGGGGAAGAGAACAGGGAAAGTGGCTGATAGCCTGAAATAGCCAGGGAATTGTGGATAGCTAGTACCAGGTTATTGTGCCAGCCCTAGGCCTGAGAACTGATGAGGCTAAGACAGTGTGTGATCCATCTCTGGTGTTTGTTTTACAGTTTCACACCAATGACTATTCACTCAAGAATATTATCATTAGTCACTGGTCAACTGTCTTTGGGACTCTTGGACTTATGAATAAGTTAAGGGTACAACCAAGGTTTGTATATAAGAATAACAAAAATTTCAAAAGTATTTTGGAATCAAAGGTTTGAATGGAGTGTCTTTGAAGGGTTGGAGTATGAAAAGGTGTGGAGCTTGCAGACAATATAGATATATCTTGAAAGATAGTAGTTTTTCTGTTTTTGGCTTCCCAAATTTGATTTCTGTAAAATGAAAATTTGATTGTAAGACTAAAGGGGTTGTTTATATCAGGCTCTGTACTTCTTGTCCAGCATTTTACTTTGGCAAGATGAACGGCCCTTTGCAGACAAGAATTTATCAGTACTGTTATGCCATCAGTAGTAAAATTTCCTGTAATGCCCTGTACATTCTGTGGCATGCAAGGACTTCAAGAAGTTTGAGTTTGGGATTTTGGAAAAAGTGGACCACCCAGAAATGGGAGATAACTGAGAGACACTAGTGGAAAAGAGAGAATATCACTGGCAAATATTGCTGAATGCTACTACCCCTCCGGGTCTTAATGCTTATATATTTATTAAACCCATTCTAAAAAATTAGGGCTGATACCTTGAAGTGAACAAGGTTGCACACACACACATACACACACACACACACACACACACACACACACACACACACACACACACATATGGGAGCCCTTCATCTGTTCGAACTTTCAAATGTTCGAAACTCATATGGCCGATACCATGTGAGCGAACGTTTGAAAGGCCAACAAATGATAGCGGAGATCCTGCTACAGCGCGGGACTGAGAGATTCCCCTTTCCTGCACTGTAGTGCAATCTCGGAGTGAGAATATTTAAGTAGAAGGGGGTCTGGGGGTGCAGGGGGGCTTGCCCCCCTGCATAACACACTTTTACTGTGTTTGCAGGTAGGTAAATGGTGTTATTTCAGGATATCGGTCTTTCAGAATGTCGATCATATGGTGTCAGCCATATGAAAGTCGGCATTCTGAAGTAGACTCATATATATATATATATATATATATATATATATATATATATATATATATATATATATATATATATATATGACCATTTTCAAGAATCTGTAATTTTACTTACAATTTGTTTTATTATTTACTTGAATCACTTTAACATTGCTTTTAAAAAAATTGCTATTCATTTTTCTTAATGTATTGCACTGAGATATCATTTAGTTGAACATCTATTTTAGTGAAGGGATCTCTAAATTGTATTTATTCTTATTGTAATGTACTCAGAAATGGTTCAGTGAAACACTTATTTTCAGATATGACTTCTATTTACTGCTGATGTTAACATTCATATTTTATCTATTTGAGGAGCAGTGGAATGGTTTTTATATCTATAGAGTATTTTTTTATTATGTAGTTCTTATTTTATTACATTTTGGGGAATGTCTCTTTAAGAAAGGTAGCTCATTTAAATTGGTGCTTTTCTTTTATATAAGGAAGTGGAGTAGTGTCAGTGTTTTTATATCTGAGGAAGTTCCTTTTTTTCAATTTGGAATGAAAGCGCTAATATACTTTCGTATTAAATGTCTGTTTTCTGACTTGGGAGCAGTGATTTTTGTTTTTATTAGTTGCCCGTTACGCTTATGTGGTCTTGTTTATCTTACTATTGCTAAAAAAAAAAAAAAAAAAAAAAAAAAAAGAGGTTTCTCGTTCTATTTCTTTTTTTTTTTTTGGGTAGTTTACAAACATGGTAGGAAACCTTTCGGGTTTTAAACAATGTGGAAAATGTGGTCATAAACTTCCTCTATCAGATTCACACGATTGGTGTGTTTATTGTTTGGGCCCTGACAATCTCAAAGTGAATTGTTCTATATGTACATTGTTTAACCTAAGGGAGGTTGTTGACAGCAAGAACAAATTAATTTTGAAAAATCTGCTTCCCTTAACCTTTTCAAAGACTTTATCTGGGGTTCAACCCCCCCACCAATCCAACACCAAGGAGTTAAGAAAGAGGCCTTTAAATCCATCTGGCTCTTCAACTCCTTTCTCTGAACATCTGCTTTGAACATGAGCTCAATGCTATTGCACCTGCTGCCACAGAGAAAGTTATAAATTAGTATCAGGCTAACTGTCTTTGTGGGCCGTTACAAACCCAGCCAATTACCCTATGTGAAAATCAAACCCTGCACCTAGTGCCTATAAGGTGAACACATTAACCACTATGCCAAACACCCACCTTTAAACAAAAGTTGCATACCCTGTACTAAAACCCAAGACCTTATGTACTTCAGCCTTACACTTACATCAGCTGCTAAAGGATTGAATGTTAGTACACATGGAGTATTTCTACATAGATCTGGATTAAAACTCTCACTGTAATGCACCTTCAGAACACTGGATGTGTGCCTTATCTCATTTTGCCACACAAACATAAATTCATAGCTAACTACTGGGTTGGCTTTCTTAATAGGCCATTTTTAAGCCTAGCCAATTTTCCTTCCCATAGGTGAGAATCAAACTCTGTACCTTCTATTTGTGTGTGAAAAACGTTAACCATTATACCAACCCTCAAGCTATCACTGTTGAATCCATCCTGCAAGAAGCCTAAGAAGTCAGAGCCAAAGCATTCAGCTTCCAATAAGCTTTTGTGAGATACTAGATCTGTCTCCTTGGATCCAGTGGCTTTGTATCAGAAGGCCCTCCTCCATACAAGGTATGCATCATCCTTGCATTTGGTGCCTTTAAGAGTCTTCTCACCTTTCTTGGAGACATGCCAGTGTTCCAGATTCCCCTCTATCTCCTCATCCTGTCGTTCTTCCAGGAGGCTGATAGAAGCTGATGTGGGTAGAATCATGAGGAAGTTTCTCATGACACATATTCAGATAAGAGTTCTTCTGGTTCCTACCTGTATGGGTCAGGAGGCTCGTACAAGTACTATACCCACTGTCATAACTCCTTCTCTAATCCGACCTGTGGCTTTGGAGCCCTTGGACCTGAGTTTACAGAGACTGCCTGTGATGGATGCGAAGATCATTGTATCTTCTGATCTGATATTTTCTTTGAGTGCACTGACTTCAAGTGTGTCAGAGCTGGATGACTCTCAGAGCCGATGCTTCCATGTCAGATCTGAGGTATTAGAGTCTTCTCTGAAGTTGTTGGAGCCTTCTCTGCCCCTTGCAGCTTCGGCATTGGACAGCTTGACTCTAACCTCTGCCTCGGGTGCACTGCCTTTGGGTCAGAGGGGGCCGACAGCTTGGAAGCATGGCTTGTCAGTGAGCTCTGCCTTTGAGGTAGTGGAGAGAGTTTTCTCTGCCTCTGCAGGGCAGATAGTCCCACCCCACTCAGATCTTCCCTCTGCATCCAGTGTGTATCTGTGCCTTGAGCCTCACCACTCTACTGCACAGGGACAACCAACCCAAAGTCTCCAGGCTACCCAGCAGGGTATTTCCATTTCTTCTGATACTTACCCTGAACACCCCACCAAGGAAGTGCTTAGAAAGTGAAAGTGGAGGCATTTGGAATCCTCTCAGGAGTCAGTCAGTGAAGATACTGATTTTGATGAGGGGGAAGTGTCCCCAAGATCACCACCTGATAATATCTCATTTGGAAACATCCTAGAGATCCTGAAGCAGAGGAGTGGTTGATCTACTGATAACGCTTCCTAAGAGGAATTGGTATTCCTGGAAGCCTTTAGGTCTGGCCCATCTATCTCTTGGGTGACTCTGTCTGCTTATAAGATCATTGACTTGATCTCTAAGTGGGTGTGGCAGGATCCAGACACAGTTGAGTCGATCCCGAAAAGGCCGGACCACACTTTGGCACCACCTAAAGGAAGGGAGTTTTGGAGTAAGGGAGTACTGGCAGATGCTATTGTGATGGTGGCGTCTACTGTCCATCCTCCTAACAGGGAGTCAAGGGCTTTTGGACAGATTTGAGAAGCATGTTTATGCTTCAGCGGCATTTGCACTTAGATCACTGAATTATTTGGCACACTTCACTAGATTGCAAAGGGATTTGATTAAGGAACTCTTCAAATCCCTCACAAGAACCAGTACTTCTGAGGTTTAGATGTCTGTGGCCTCACAGCTGGTTACCCTACAGTTGATTACTAATTTGTCCATGAGGCTTATTTCACATGCTGTTGAAGGTACCTCAGGGGTGATGGGTGCAGGCATTTCCAGTAGGAGGCATGCCTGGATACATTTGTGTGACTTTGCCAAGCCCTTCAAGTCTTCTTTTGTCAATGCACCTTTTGACAGATGTTCTTTGTTTGGCCCTAAGGTAAAAGACACATTCTCCAGGTCGAAGCAAGATGGAAAGACCCTTTCTGCAGTAGGAGTAAGTTTTTCCACCATACAAAGGACCTTTTCCAGGAATCAAAGAGGGGATCAAAAAATGTGGTTCAAGAAGTCTCGGGTTCCTTTCCAAGATCCAAGTGGAGATAGTTCCCCCAGAGGCAGGGGGGGGGGACTCCAATGGAAGACACCACCCACGTGGCAGAGGAGGCTTGCAAAACCAAGCGTATAGAGATTCCTTCTCTGACAGACCCTACCAGTGCTCCTGAAAGGAGGCCCTTTTGTCAACATCTGGAGGCAGTTGGGGGTCATTTGTCCCTGCACTAAAGAGCCTGGCTGGACCTTAAAAAACATTTGTGGGTGCAGAGGATTATTTCCAGAGGTTGTATAATTCCCATTTCCCTACCACCTACACCTGTTTGCAAAATTCCTGATTTTCCACCCAGTCAGAGGAAAGTAGCAACAATAGAAATAGAAAAGCCGCTAGAAAAAAAAGAGTCATCCAAGGGGTCCCACCAGACCAGACAGAATCCAGAACTTACTCAAGATTCTTTTTAGTGCTAAAGAAAACAAGGGACTGGATGCCAATTTTGAATCTCAGCAATTTGAAGAGATCATTTCAGCACACCAAGTTCCAGAGGGTCACAATTCAGTCCGTGCTGCTCTTTTTGTGCAAGGATGACCGGATGTGCTCGATAGATGTCCATTGTGAGACACACAGATGTCTCTCTCACCAAGCTGCATAAGGAAAAGGTCATGGTCAGCTGTCTGTCAGGTTCCATCATATCACACATGCACTCAAGTATCTCAACAACAGGTACTGTTATGACTCCATCATAGTCCATGTTGGTTTGAATGACTTGAGATGTACCTCTCTGGACTATATGGAGAGAGATATGACTGAGCTCTTGGACTTTGAGTTTCGGACAGATATGTTCCTGGCCTTAAGCAGCATTTTACCTTCACCTTGAATGATGCCTCCTTACAAACAGAAAATGACTGACTTCAATAATTGACTTAGTTTTTGGTGTCATTTTAAGGGGATCCAGTATGTGTCATCCTGGGATGATGTGATCAACAGACCTTGATACTTTGCCAGGGATGGTCTTCATCTGTCACCCCTAGGATTTTGGCTACTGGCTAAGGATCTTGCCACTCCCGTAGTGCCTAAAACAACCTTAAGGTTATGCTGCTAAACACTAGGAGTCTTAGCATGAAACTGCACTCACTGGAAGCAGTGCTCACCTTGGAAGATGCAGACATTTGTGCAGTCACAGAGACCTGGTTCAAGGCTATGGAGAGCAAACCAGCCATACTAGGTTACACCTCCTTCCACACATTCAGACCACAAACTGAAAGCATGAAAACTGAAGGAGGCAGTGTATCAATATTTATTTTTATTTATTTTATTTTGCATTTGTTATCCTGGTAGTGTCAGGCTGGGCAAGTAGCTTGTTTTCAGTGGAGACCCAGGGATAAAAGCTCCATAGCAACAGTACAAAAAAGATTGCAAAAATTTTACAAAGATTTACAAAGAATATACAAGTTTAACAGTTGCCTACAATCACAATTTACAAAAAGAGAATATAAACGGAAAACATTACATTTACTAAGCTTTACTACAGACAGTAATATGAAACTCATTAGATGCATAACTAAAATAAACTATTGTGGTATTTTCATTTGGATAGCAGAAAAGGAACATTTGATTGATGGCATGAGAAACTAGCTAGGAGTACTACAGGAGTATAACCATTGTTGAGTAAGGTATTCCTTTAGGAGTTGTTTGAAGCTATGACTATCTGTATTTTTTAGGATATACTGGGGTATTAGGTTCCACTGCTTCACTAATTTATAGGAGAAGAGAGAGTCACCAAAGTAATTATGGGACGTAGTTACCTTAAGTATAAGTTTATTAGATGATCAAGGGTCCTGGAGTTGGTATTTAGTTGCACTAGGTTGGAGAGTGCAGGGCAGTTTTCAGGTTTGTGGATAATGGAGTGGGGAGTGGTGAGTTAATTGAGTGATAACAGATTGGGAAATTCAAGCCAGTGTAATTTTTGAAGAGCAAGGCAATGGTGATTCCTGTTGAATATATTAACAGCACATTTTGCTATTTTATTATAGCAGGAATCAAGTAGATGTAAATGAGACATGTGCAGGTTAGTGAAATTTTGAGAACAGTAGAGCATAGTAGATAAAAGGTGGGATCTGCCTGTGGCTAGTCTAGCATTTTCAGTGAGGTAAGGTTTGGCCCTATATAGTGCACCAAGGTTGATGTGAAATTTTTTAATTGTGAGTGGTATGTGTTTATTGAATGTTAGATTGTTGTCTATTGTGACACCAAGTAGTTTTGTTTGGTTATCTAGTTCTATTATAGTGTCATTAGTGGAGTAGCTGGAGAGAGGAGATGGGTTTGCTTTGGATTTCCTGTTGGAGAAGATCATTAATTTTGTTTTGTTTGGGTCTAGGATGAGTTGAAGTTCATTTAGGTAATTTTCAATATCTAGAAATGATTTTTGCAGTTTATCCTAGAGTTCTTGGGGTGTGTGATCAGAGCAAATAAGAGAAGTATTGTCAGCATATTGAGTAATAGAAGCAGATTTAGTGGCACTGTTTAGACTATTTGTAAATATAATAAAAAAGAGTGGGCCAAGGATGGAACACTGAGGAACCCCAACAGAGACTGGGAGAAGTGTGGAGAGTTTATTATCCCATTTAGTTGCCTGTTGCCGATTAGTCAGGTAGCCAAATAACCAGTTGAGAGCTGTAGAGTTGAGGGTGAAGGAGGCTAGAGTGTTGAGTAGTAGTTGGTGGGATACTGTAACAAAAGCTTTTGACATATCAAGGAATATAGTTGACACTAATTGTCCACTGTTTTTGAGGAGGTAATGTAGTTAGTGAAACTTATGAGGGCTGTGGAGGTACTGTGTTTTGGATGGAAACCATGCTGTGAAATAGGTAAGAGGTTATTTGTTGTGAGGTGGTCTAGGAGCTACTTATGGATACATTTCTCTAAGATTTTGGCTATATTCATTAAAAATAAATACATCTCCCGATTGGTGAAACAGTATGATTCTCTGGGGATACTGCAGGTGCAATTAACTGTTGGTAGGACACCTATTCAAGTCATTGCCAGCTACAGGACATCCTCCATGAATCAGCACACCCACTCTGCCTATTTGGATCTACTTGAGTCTATCTAGATACATTTGAACATCATGGTTTTGGGTGACTTTAATTACCCATCCATCATACCTCTCAACCTGGAAACCTCAAAAATCTGGACAAGGCCCATGAAAAATAGCTACAAATCGGTACACTGATTAACATAAAATCTGCATACATAATTGCATACCCCACCCACTCCAATGGAATTGTGGGATACCAACTTTCAAACGCAAACTGAACAACAGACCCAAAATATAGCACCAGAGTCCCCCTGCAGCCATTCCAATGTCCCATTACCTGGATGTTTCACCCCATTTAACATATACACTAATGTGTGCATACTGCTTTACTTCTACAATGATTATTTGGATTTTATTTTTACATTTTATAGCATAATGCACAAACACTAATCAGCACTACAATCACTCAATTCTTTTCTTCTAAGCCAGCTAAACAAATACATGACTATATGCAGACTATCGGTGAGAAATTATACTCCACCCGGAATAGTTTAAAGTAGGTCAGAGAAGACATGATATGAAATTAGTATAATCAAAGAAACAGCAGTAACTTGCTCAACACATACAAAGTTGAAAAGAATGTCAAAATATTAAATGAAAAGCAAAACAGCTACTACCGCAAATTATAACATGCTAACTATAATAATCCATTATGAATCTGGAAATCTGTCAATATCCTGCTTGCAAATTCAAAATCCTCTAACCTGAACCCTTTAGGACCTCCACACTATTGGATGCCCAACACTTTATGTTTCAAATCCACAGCTGAGAAGCTTTCAAGCTTGCATGATATTCTCTATAGCCAAGTGGAATTAATATTTCACAAAAAAGCTACAGACAAACCAACTGCCAAATTCAACTTTTAACCCACTTCTACAGTACTAGTAGAAAAACCTTAGCAAACTGATGAAGTATGAATCTCCCTCAGTAGAAAACCTCCTACCAGGCTACCTAAAACAGTGGCTCCATTCACTGCCACTCCAGTACCCAGTTTAATTAACATATGTTTAAGCAGAGGGATCATCCTTAATTTATAGAAACAAGCCAAGATAATAACACTACTATATAAAAGTGGTGGTATGTGTAAAACAGACAGCTACAGACCAACAGCTATACAGAGTCATCCATGAAAAATTCTAGAGTGCGCTGTTCACAAGCAACTCATAAGTCATCCAGTTAATGGGAACACACATGGACTTAGTGGAGGACAGACATCACTGCTTATTGGATGATGTAACAAACACATAGGACACTTCTAGATGGGACAGGAAGCATGTAATGGTTTGGGAATATCAACCTCCAACACGTTTACAGTCGGTATTACTTGGTAACTAATCCCACAATTAACATCTCTCAGATTACAGATAATTTGTTACATAGTGAAGATACAGCCTGGGTCTTCAGATGTTAGGAAGGAAGGCAGGGAATATCAATTAAAACTAAAATCATGTACAACTGCTGTGGTGAAAACACAAGGTGTAGCCAGCCTATTTCTTAAAAGGCACTATCTGTCATTGCCACGGGCACAGGAAAAATGACAACTGTAGAGTCTCCTACTCGGAAGTTCTTCTTCCATCAAATAGTGGCAAAAGTCTTACAGAGATGCAAACTAAAATCAATCAACAGTCCAGTACTAAAACTAAGGAGAAGGGACAAGCATTCCACTTGCAGTCACTGAGAAGACGTGGATGCTAAGTTACAAGACATCTAACAAAAATATGCAACAGCTAAGATCTCTTTAAAGTTATCATACAGGCTCAGCTAATTAAATTGGAGCATTGAGATATAGTAGATGTTGTAAAATGATAGAGGACAATATTCTAGAAGACATCAAGCTATTATTTAAGGTAACAGTTAATTGTGAAATTACAAAGGACACACAAGTAGGCTAAAGAAGTAAATATATAGCAGTCAGATGAGGTGAAAGAGAATTAGGACAAGAAGCAACAAGCTAAGAAAAGGGAGATAGTAAGGGTAAAATAAGGAATGCAGGTAGAGTGTTACAATAAGACAGCAAAAACGTGAAGCTTTACACAAATCATCAACACCCTAAATCAATTACATAACAAATGGCACTGCCCACGCATTACATAAAATATCTTATTATTAATGTTTATAGTAAGCAATCTCCGATCTAATCTTTTAGCCCAAAAAAAGGCCAGGATCAAACTGATTGTAGAATCTTTCTTAGCCACCTTATTATTACCTCAAACTCATTACTTTACCTCCATCATAAGCTCCAACAACCTTTATATTACCCCTTTCTCAAGTACTTTTAAAACTTCCTAACACACTAATCACCCTCTCCATTACTTTAAACTTACTTTGTATCACCAATAAGTGATTGCTTATTTTAATACATCCTAAAGAAGTGCCCTTTCTCCTCCCTCTCTTACAAATTGCTTTTCTTCATCTTGCCACTTGCCACTATATTTATTAACGTATGTACACTTCTTTGTTCTTAATAAAATACATACAAAAATGTCTTGTAGTATTCATTTTATGATGTAAATTGGCTAAACTACACTTATTTTAAGCTCTGTACAATTTACTGACTGTAAATAGTAGTTTTCAACTATTGATATTTCTTTTTGAAGGGCATGGTTAAAATCATTACTCTGTCCAGCATGATTTACTTCTGTCCAAAGAAAGGGCCAAAACCGACCCTCCACCAGCTGCCATCTTTAATTAGTTTGACCATTCCTCATGAAACTTTTAACTGTGATACAAATATCTGGGTCTATGGTGTTATAAGCCTGGATTGCTGGATTGCTACATACCTGCAGTAATCCTTCCCATTCGTTCTTGCAGCAGACAGTTCCTTCTCCTTGCAGCAATACTCTCCTCGGCGCTATAAAATAAAGTCCCGTTGCAGCAGACATAATCCTTCTCCACAAAAATAAAGTAATTCCTTTCCATTCTCTGCTGCAGCAGATATTCCATGCAGCAATACTCGCCGTGGCCGTGCCGATATATCCAAACAGCTGGAAATGTGTGGACGTGAGCCCTTAAGCTCAATTCTGACAGGCTGATGGAGCTGACGTTATCGCGCACGTGATGATGTCAGCTCAAACGCATGAAACAAAAAATTCAAAAACAAAAAGCTGGAAAAAAATTGGAAATGAAGGGGTGCCACTTGGGAATCGTGGCACCCCATCATTTGGACCCCAAAACTCAGTAAAAACCGAGTAATTTGGTATGGTTGGGAGGTGTGCCATTCATTCACTGGGTAAGTTACTTGTGCTCAAACTCACTTGCCCAAAGGCTCCTGGACTTTGTTAACTTCAGTGCCCTGGAACAGCTGGTTGACTTCCCTACAAGGGGTGCCAGCATCCTGGATCTGGTGCTTACCAATATGGAGGACCACCCCCACTGTGAGGTCTTCCCTGGTGAGATCTGACCAGAAATCAGTACCAGTCGAAGTAACTATCACACCTGCCCCCCCATATAGTCAAGATAGGGGAATCCACCTCCAACAGCATACCTGCAGCCAGTGGTATTCCATATATCATTAGATGGGTCGCTAAATGCCTCACTGATAGAACACTTATAGTCAAAATAGGGGAATCCACCTTCAACAGCAGACTTGTAACACGTGGTGTTCTACAGGGACCAGTCCTGGGACCTCTGCTGTTTGGAGTCTATCTCTCTGAAGTACAAGCAAAAACTAAAGGTCTGTGGCTGACAAAGTTTGCTGATGACTTCAAATTGGGAGCAGTCACAGAATCTCCAAATGATGTCAACAACCTACAAGAGGGTGTTACACAAACAAATGATTGATGCCAAAGTCATGACCTTAAATTCAATGCAAAAAAATGTTTCGGTAAGAGCGATGTTCCTGCTAACTATAACATCAATAGCAACACCCTAAATACACACTCAGTGGTGAAAGACCTGGGCACACAGGTTGACAGCAACCTAACCTTTGATCACCATGTCTCCACAGTGGTAAGAAGGGCATTCTATATTGCTCATCTCATAAGAACGGGCATTGCCTCCAGAAAAAAAGAAGATCTGATGTTGTCAATCTTCATTCATTCATGATGGGTGGGTTTTGGTTCCATCCTCTGAACTGACTTGGCTGTTTTAACAAGCTCACACCAGCCAGAAAACACTCAAGCTAAGATTACCCATAGTGCCTCGCTTCCCTTCAGATCTCATTTGCCGCATAGACCTTCAAGACATGTCAGGCTGTGCTGTCAAGCTAAGTGTTTATAATTTTTACTTTTCTCGATAATTTTTCCCTCCTTTAAGCTCCCCTCTTGATAATCTTTGCTCGCAGATATATATCTGGTTAAATTAGTGTCTGAGTGTTGTCTGTTCCATCTCCTTTTACCTTTCGGTATTTTCTTCTTACCATAGTTGGTATAGACCCATCCCTTCCCCTTTGGTAACTCTCAAATACCATTGTTGGTATCCCTTCTCCTTTTCTCTCTTTTTCTCTCGTTACCCTTCAGGTATTTCTTGTGCTACCATTGTTGGTACTGCTAGCCTCAGCAGGCTCACAGTTGGCATCTTCGACATCGGAATGTCATATCTATGTCTCCTCTGGTTTGCAGCTGTCACAGTCTACTATATTGGGGCAGCAGGCACGGGAGCAGCAAGACACCTTATTGCAGGGTACCATCTCTTCGAAGTCCTCTTCATACCTCTCCCCTGATGAGCCATCCCGTAAAAGTACGTGCAAGATGAAGCACGTGAATTCTCCAGAAGAATCTCTCACTAAGGATACAGCCTATGAAGAAGGGGAAGGGTCCCAATGGCCAGCCCCTGAAGATGTGTCCTTTGGAGACATCCTGCAAATCTTAAAGCAGAGGGGTGATTGGAAGCCCACCAACCCTTCCTCTGAGGAGTTTGTCTTCTTGCAGGTTTTCCGTGCCCAACCCTCTGCTTCCTGGGTGACCCTGCCTGCAGATGAGTTGGTCAAGCTCATCGTGTAGTGTGCTTGGAAGGCCCCTGACACTGTGGGCCAATCCGCCGGAGACCAGACAAAATACTCTCTCCTCCAGAAGGATCATCCCCACTTGTCCAAGCGTTTAGTGGTAGATCCCTTGGTGGTGGTGGTGGCAACCACAAAGAAGGAACTCGCAGAGGAGAGTTCTACTGTCCATCCTTCAAACCAAGAGTCTCGGATGTTGGACAGATTAGGTATGTGGGCTTATGCTTTAGCGACCTTTGCCATACAGTCATTGAATTATTTAGCACATTTTACCCATCTTCAAAAAGACCTGATCACTGAACTCTCAGGAACCCTATCAGGAGCAGTGTCTGATGAGGTATGTGACAAGGTTGCCTCTCAGCTTGTGACCCTAGAATCTATCTCTAACTCCTCCATGTGGTTGATAGCACATGCAACCGAAAGGGCGGCCAGAGCAGTGGATGCAGGCATTGTCATGAGACGTCACACCTGGATGCGCTTGTATGACTTCACGGACCCCTTTAAGTCTTCCTTTATCAACACTCTCGTTGATACGTCCTCATTGTTTGGGCCAAAAGTTAAAGACACATTGGCTAGGTGTGAGAAGGATTAAAGGACTCTGTCTGCTGTGGGCATACATTTTTCCACTCCTCAACGACCCTATTCCAGGAATCAGAGGAGTGGGAAAATGTGGTTCAGGAAGTCCCAAGAGCCTTTTTGGGGCACACATGGCGAGTTTTCTTCTTGAACGTGGCAAGTTTTCTTCCTGAGGCAGAGGGGGGAACTCATCAGGAAAATGCCCTTCCCATGGCAGAGGGGGCCTGTGTAACCAGGGCTCCAGTTATTCTTTCTCTGGGCAACCCTATCAATGCTCCTGAGGAGCGGCCTGATTGCCTACCTGTGGAGGCAGTCAGGGGGAGATTCTCTCTGCACCACTTGGCCTGGCTGTCGATAGCATCAGATTCCTAGGTGCAGAAGATGACTACCAGGGGTTACCATATCCCCTTCGACCTTTATCCAAGGCCACAAAGGTGAATCCCCAATGTTCCACCCATCAGAGGGATGTAGCAGCTCAAGAAATTTTAAAAAACGCTTCAAAAAAGAGTCATCCAAACAGTCCCACCAGACCAAAATAAGATCCGTATTTTACTCAAGATTCTTTTTAGTGCTAAAGAAGGCAGGGGACTGGAGGCCCATTCTAGACCTCAGTATCTTGAACAAGTTTGTCCGACAAACAAAATTCCAGATGGTCATGGTTCAGTCTCTCCTTCCATTTCTGGAAAAAGATGATTGGCTGTGCTCAATAGATCTTCAGGATGCGTATTACCACATAAAAATGGACAAGCGCTCCAGAAGATACCTCCGCTTCCATCTGGGAGCCAGTCATTGTCATTTTTGTCGTACTGCCCTTTGGTCTCACCACAGCCCCCAGGGTATTCATCAAATGCATGCCTGTGGTAGCAGCTCATCTGAGGCTACAAGGATTCTGGGTGCTTCCATATTTATACAAGTGGCTCCTTACTGCCCCTACCAGGCATCTACTGCTTCACTCATTACACTACATTCTAGAGCTGGCAGGCTTCTTGGGCATCTCAATAAACAAAGAAGAGTCAAAACTGGCACCAACTCAAAGCATAACATTCATTAGAGCAACATTTGACACAATATCCTGTGTGGTTGCTCTACCTCTTCACAGACACCAGAGGTTAAGATCACAGCTCCTAGTGATACTCTCTCAAGACATATTCCCAGCTTGCTTAGTCTTAAAACTACTAGGATTAATGGCAGCGACAATCACCCTAGTTCCTCACATGAGGCTGTTTCAGTGGCTCCTAGCTTCACAATGGTCTCTGTTAACACACCCAATGTCTCATTCAATTCCCATAACAAATGGATGCAAGCAGGATCTGACCTGGCTAATGAAGCTAGAAGAAGAGTTATGGAGTCGTTCCTTTTCACCCCTTCAGCCCAAGGCTGTAGTGACCACAGATGCATCCCTAATGGGGTGGCGGAGGCATTTTCAGGGAAAGACAGTCCAAGGTACTTGGTCCCCCTTAGAGGCCAATCTGCATATATATCCAATCAGGCAACATGTCCATCGTCTGGCACATCAACAAACAGGGAGGAACCAGATCCTATCCATTATGTCAGGAAGCCCTGAGAATATGGCAATGGGCGATCACCTCCAACCACTTTCTATTAGCAACAAACATCCCTGGGAGCTCCACAGTGATAGCCGACAAATTGAGCAGATGCACTCTCCTGCCTCACGAGTGGTCTGTCATTCCCATAGTAGCGACGGAGATCTTTTGTCATTGGAGGCAGTCTTGCTGTAATCTGTTTGTTTCCCCCATGAACCACAAATGCAGCAGCTACTTTGCCCTACTCCTCCCTCAGGGAGAGTCCCTAAAAGATGCTTTTCTACATGATTGACCCCCAGGACTGCTTTATGCCTTTCCCCCATTCCCCTAATACCCCAGTTCTTGAAGAAAGCGCAATGGTTGAGAAGCATAGTGATCCTCATTGCACCCTATTGGCTCTGTCAAGTCTGGTTCCCCCTTCCTTGGCCTCACATAGTTTACTGTCCATGGACACTGGACCCAACTCCAGGACTTCTGTCTCATCTGCAGGGGCTAGTCCATCCTGACCTACCATCTCTCAAGCTGACCTTTTGGTACCTCCACTTCCAGTAATTGCCATGCAAAATAATCTATCTTCCCTGGTACAAGAGATACTTCTGGCTTCCCATAAACTGTCCACCAGGAAACTTTATCTTAGTAAGTGGAACAGATTTGTGATCTGAGCTGAAGGAGAAGAACTAGACCATTTTCAGCCTCAATTAATAAGGTGTTGGAATATTTGTCAACCTTACTTCAAACAGGAGCTTCAGCTTCTACTATTAGAGTTCATTTGGCAGCTATCTCTAACTTCTATAATGGTTTTTATGATTTCTCACTGATATCTCATTGCCTCTGGCAAACCTCCTTAAAAGGAGTTATGCATTTAAAGCCACCTTTTAAAGAGCCCATTGAACCATGGAATTTGAAGTTAGTCTTGCAAGCTTTAACGCATCAGCTCTTTGAGCCAGCAGCCACCTGTGATATAACATTTTTATATTGGAAGACCTTATTCCTGGTGGCCATCATTTCAGCCAGGAGAATATCAGAGTTGCAAGCCTTGTGTGTAAGGTGCCCATACAACATTTTTCATAAAGAGAGAGTATCCCCTTAAGACTAATCCTTCCTTTCTACCCAAAGTTGTCTCCAACCCCCTCCAAAGGCTCCTGTTTGTTTGAAATTAGTCTTGGTTCACTGCTAGGGCAGTTGCTCAGACAAAGCTTCCACTTTTTCTTCCTACGGGCAAACTCAATCTGAAGGGAAGGGAAGAGAGGCACTATGGGTAATCTTAACTCAAGAGTTTTCTGGCTGGTATGAGCTTGCTACAATGGCCGAGTCGGTTCCGAGGATGGAACCAAAACCCAACCGTCAAGAATGAATGAAGACACAGATGGAATGTTATGGTAAGAACATAACTTCTTTTTATAACCTCTCTTAACAGGCCAGTAATTGAGTACAATGCTCCTTTTGTTATGTACCTTTCCAAGCACCTGCAGCAATTGAAGAGACCACAAAGGTTCCTCACAAGGAAAATTCAACGTCTTCAGCATCTGTCCTATGTAGATCATCTGACGTCACTGTCACTGTATTCGGTTTTATACAGACTACTCAGAGGCAATCTCTGCCTTGCATATAAGGCAATCTGTGACCCTGCTTTATTGGAAATGCTGCATATCCACAAGTCAAATGGTACACATGTTACTCACTCTAAAGACCTCAAACTGGTATCTGACATTAATATAACCTGCTGGAGGGACAGATTTGTTTCTCAGAGGTTACCACACCTTTGGAACAGACTCCCACTTCATGTCAAACAGAGCATCTCATTGGGCCTCTTCAAACACAGTCTGGACAATTGGATGGGTAACCATAAATTCACCCTGGGGGTTCCACCTTTGTCCTTATTGGAAAGGGGCAATAGGCGCTGATCTTAGAAATAAGGGAAGAACTTGGCTAGGCCTGTAAGGGCCCTATGGCATTTAGCCTAGTAACTCCCTATGATCTTATGATCCTATGACCTTCAGGATGCACACTATCACATAAAAAAGTACTTATGCGTCCAGCTGGGAGTCCGTCATTACCAATTCAGAGCCCTACCCTTTGGCCTCACCACAGCCCCCAGGGCATTCATGAAATGCATGGCAGTGGTAGCAGCTCACTTGAGACTGCAGGGATTCTGTGTGTTTCTGTACTTGGACGACTGGCTCATAACCACTCCGAAAGGCATCTACTGATAAGAGATAAAGATCAGATACTCCAGACTTGCCCCCTTCTGAGGATTACCATAAATTCCAACAAATATCAGTTAGAACCATCTCAGACATTTGAGTTCATAGGAGCAATTTTCAACAAAGTGTCCATGACAACCTCTCTTCCTTTTCCAAGAGTAGAGACTATCCAATTCCAGGTCAGAAAGATAATCCAAAAATCCCTCAATTTTAGCTGGATTTATTCTACAAACTTTGGGATCATTGTCTGTTGTGACAGTTTTAGCTCCACTTGCAAGATTTCATATGAGGATTCTTCAATGGATGTTAGCAACCCAAATGGTCCATTCTTCGTCACCATATGTCCACTCAGACAAAAATTATCCAAGCATGCAAAAGATACCTTTGGTGGTGGATCCGCTCAGATCTGATTCTACATGGCCGTCCCTTCATTCTTCCTTAACCCAAGGCCATAGTGACCATGGGTGCATCCCAGATTGGGTGGGGGGGCAGTTCCTGGGAAAAACAGTCCATGACACATGGTCCCCCGAAAAGGCTAGCTTTTATATAAACGTCCTGGAAATTAGAGCAATACTGTTAGAAGTGCAGGCTTTCCAGGACTCTTTCCCTTTCAGGACAGTTGCAGTTGAGACAGACAATATGTATGTGGTGTGGTATATCAAGGAGGAACCAGATCTTATCCCTTGTATCAGAAAGCTTTCCGAGTTTGGTAATGGACAATCTCTTCCAACCAATTTCTGATAGCAATGCACATGCTTGGGAAATCCACCATGATAGTGAACAATTGAGCAGGTCCAGTCTAGTACCTCCTGAGTAGAGTCTTAACAAGAAAGTGATGGAAATGATTTTTTAAAAATGGGGCTGACCATGCTGTATCCTATTTGTATCTCCCCTAAACAACAAGTGTAGCAGATTCTTTGCCCTAATCCCCCAACTGGGGGAGTAACTGAGAGACACTCTCCTACATGATTGGCCCCCGATCTTCTCTATGCCTTCACCAAACTCCCTTAATCCCCAAATTCCTACTGAAAGCAACTTGGTTGAAGAGCAAAGTCATCCTCAATGCCCCTTACTGGCCTCGATAAATTTGATCTCATCTAGTCTACTGTCCTTGGATTCTGGATCTAATTCCAGACCTTCTGTCTCATCTGACAGACATCATTCACCCAGATATCTCAAACCTAAAACTGACCACTTGGTCTCTCCACTTCCATTGATAGCCAGACATAATACACTGTCTTCTTAAGGCCATCATATACTTTTGTCTTCCCACAAAGCTTCCACAAGTAAACTTTACAGAAGTAAATGGAAAATATTTTTGGGGGGCATAGCAAAAACATATTGACCTTTTTTCAGCATCAGTACATAGTGTTTCAGAATTTTTAGTTACAATTTTAACAAAGGAGCCAGTTCCTGAACTATTAAAGTACAAATAGCTGCCATCTCTAATTTTCATATAGAGATTGAAAACTCTTCCTTGGCTACATCAAAACTTTGCAAGGTCTTTTTGAAAGGTACACTTCTTTTACAACCTCCATATAAGGATCCAACTCTGCCATGGGATTTAAATTTAGTGTTACATGCCTTAATTCATTCCTCCTTTAAATTGACTGCAAAATGCAAACTAAAGTTTTTGACCTGGAAAACTATATATCTGATGTTAATCTTCACCTAGTCCTTGACGGTGGGTTCGGTTCCGAACCCTCAGAACCAACTAGGCCATATTTTCAGCTCGTGCTCTCCAAACTCTCAAGCCAGGCTCTACCCATAATGCTCCTCACAGAGATTACCTCAGATCTCATTTGCCACTTCGCAGACCAGACATGTTCGTTCCATCTCTTGAGCCTTGGCAGTTAATTGTAAGTGTTGTTCAGATTTCTTAATTTAAACTCTTTACCTATGTAGAATATGAATGGTCAAAGCATGTGTTCAAAGGAGATTGAGTATGTGAGAACCTGTATATATTGATCTGAACTCTGTGATATGAACTATTAAGTAAACTGTGAATAATGGAAAAGTACTGAAAAACAAGAGCCTGTCTAATGGCAGGAAATGTGCCTTATATGGAAGTGTATCTGATTTTCTTTCTCTGCCTAGAGATGTGTAATATGAACTGCTTCAAGCCTACAGGTAAACCACTGATTGGTTAATTGTCTTTTGTACTATTTTAATTGGTCTAGTTTATATTTTTGTACTGTCAGCAATATCACCAGCATATAAGCTTATGCATTCCTTTGTTCAGGGAGTCTGCCTGGTACTTTCCAGTAGGCTCCCACACGTGTAATAAATACCACTGAATGAGAGGAAGAAGTGTCTTGTCTTCATTTAAGGTAAAATGCAAACACAACAATTGGTGCTGTTTACTCGGATCTGAATTGACAACGGCTGCAATAGTTGGGGATTGAATGAAGTACTGCTAGTAAAAGGGCCCATGACAGAATTTTCTGTTCTCCCAGTGTTTCTTTCATTTCCTGTACTTATCTGCTTCACAAATTTGGTATTGATAATTTTATAGAAATGTAATAATTCCTCTCATTCAGTTGTTTGAGGTAAGTGGCATGTATTTTTTTCTTTTCTCTTTGCTATTGATTGTGCAGTATGAGAGTGGGATAAAACGAAACACTGGCGACATAAGAGTGAAAGGAGATACGAGAGTGGTGAAAACAATGTTTACAAAATGTCATAGCTACCTCTGTAAAATACAGAATAGCTTATAGTGTGAAAAGGGGAGCAAATGTGGGAACTATAAAAGAGCCAGAAAGAGGTACAGCAGCTGGTTATATGTTTTTTCGTGTGTCCCGGGGCAGTTGTATGTTTATAAGTCAGTGGGTCACCCTCACTGAGGACGATGATAAACTCACCTTTCCAGAGAATGGTAGTTTTAATAAAAATATTTTGCTTAATCTCCAAGGGAAATTAAGAAGAAAAGGGAGAAGAATATCAGGGTTTTGCTGGGCAGCATTTAATGATTGGATGACAGAGGCGAAAGAAAGAGAAAAGGATTCGGTTATTAGTAGTTTAAAGGATAATCAGCAGAAATTAAAAGAGCAACTGAGGGGATTACAATAAACTGCTAGTAATTTAGATATAGTAAACGGTAAATGTTTGAAGGACCCACCCTTTAAGGGGCTTTATCCTGTGAAGGAATTAGCTAAATTACAGATAACTGAATTGTCGGAAGACGATAATGCTTGGCTCCCCCCACCACCAACTGCACCATCAGTTGCACCCCCACAGTATCAGCCCCCCCCTCGCTCAACAAAGAGCAGAAGCACAACAGCCAGATTCCACTACTAAAGACCCCACCCCTAAAGAAAGAGAACGAGCAGTGGATAGTCACTCTAGTGACTCAGATCCAGACATAAGCGATAGAAAAAAGGGACCAAAAACTCATAGTAAGACTCATAAAGAAGCAAAAGCTGTAATGTATTTTAAGGCTAAACCCTACTATAAAGGTAAAGGAAAATGAAATTTACACCGACAAAGGCTTTTTGGTCAGTTCCCTGCTAAAATGGACAGTGGGGACGGGTATTTTGGACCAGATAAATTTAATCCAGATTCAGGGTTGGAGTCGTCAGACAATGACAGATTGTTACCTTTGAAGGAGGTACCTAACCCGGCTCATGCTAGAAATGCACAGGAACCACCGATCATTGTAGTACCTAGGGCGTGGTCGGCGGTTGATTTTCATGCCATTACTAAATCGTTACTGCCCATTCGTACTAATCCAGCTAAATTCCAGTGTGTGCTGGCAGGACATATTTGTTTACAAAATCCTACGATAGAAGAAGTTAAGGCAGTTCTTCAGTACGCCATACCGGCTGATCTGATGAAATGAATTTGGGACCATGACAATGTCCCTACTCCGATTCCGAAACATGACTCACATGGAGATAATGGGTTTGAAGTGGTTAGACAGCGTTTGGTAGATGTTATCACAATAACAGTTCCACCCACACCCAACTGGTCCAAAATCAAATCAGTTCTTCAAAAAGAAAACACACCCATGGACGAGTATTTAAATCATCTCACTGAAGCCTTTGAGGCTTATTCTGGGTACCCCAAACCCACCAAAGGGCCGGCACAAAGTGGATTGTCGGCCGTTTTCCTAGATGGATTATCCCCACAAGTACGAGATAAATAAAAGAAGTGCGTTTAAACTGGCCTAGTCTTGGATTGCACAAATTAGTTACACAAATGCAATACCTCTCCGACCACTTAGCACAGGAAAAAAAGGATTTACAAGAGAAATTGGTTATGGCGCAAATTCAGATGTGCACTGCCTTTGGGCAGTGTGGACGGGGAGGACGTGGTCGGGGAAGAGGGAGAAGCGGACGCCAAGGGGCTGGAAACCATAATAGACAAAACTAGCAGGAAGATCGATCAGCCACACCCCAAAATCAAACGGAGTGTTTTAATTGCGGCCAAGTAGGCCACTGGCGAAATGAATGTCTGTATCTGGCTGATCAACCTGCCCCACCCACTGATATGTTACCTCAGTGGAATTCTAATTGGACTCCATCCACTCGGCAGTCATCACAATGGAGGCTCCCTGAGCAAGGACAACAGCAGTTGTGCCCTTTCATACCTGTGGATCAAGATGGACCACATGTTTTGTTACTTGTCAAAAACAAACTGTACCCCTTCTTTATTGATACTGGAGCATCCAAATCTATGTTTGCTAGTGAAAAAGCAGCAATAAATGTCCCCCTCTCCAATAACATAACTAGAGGGGTAGGTGTCTCTGGCATTCCCATTGAATATTCTGAAATCATCCCAGTCCCAGTGACTTTGGGACCTTTGCAAGACAATCATGCATTTTTAGTAGGACCCTCAGCACGTTTAAATTTATTGGGAAGAGATTTGCTTTGTAAGATGGGAGCAACTATCTTCTGTACCACTGAAGGAGTATATTTACAAGTACCTTCAGACAAACAAGATAGTATTTTGGCTACTTTGGATGAAAACGTCACTCTGTAAACAATGTGTATGCAGTCTGACCTCGACAAGAATAAGCATTTAACCTCATTACCCTCTCATCTATGGACCACTCATGATAATGATGTTGGGTTTCTAATTTCAGCCACTCCTGTTAAAAAAAACATAAAACCTGGAGTAAAGTTACCTCAGGTACCACAGTACCCTTTGACGGTAGAGGCCACATCTGGTATTGCCCCCCTCATTTCTGCCCTGGTGCAACAAGGAATTATAGTACCTACAACAAGCCCATGTAATACCCCAATTCTACCGGTAAAGAAACCTGATAAACAAGCTTACAGATTTGTGCAAGACATGCGAGAAGTCAATAAAGCCGTCTTGCCTGTTTTCCCAATCGTACCAAACCTAGCCACGATTTTGAGCTGTATCCCACCTACAGCACGTTGTTTTACAGTTATAGATATTTCATCAGCTTTCTTCTCTATCCAGTACATGCAGATAGTCAGTATTTGTTTGCATTCACTTATAAGGGTCAACAGTACACTTGGGCCTGACTACCTCAAGGGTATGTAGAATCTCCAACCTTGTTTTCCAGAGAGATGCAGAGACAACTGCAGGATTTACAATTACCACCACGTTCAGTTTTAGTTCAGTATATAGATGATATTCTTCTTGCTTCACAAGATACCCAGTCTTGTATAGAAGACTCGCTCCTAGTTTTCAGATTTTTAGCCGAATGAGGTTTTAAGGTAAATAAATCTAAATTGCAGTTTGCTCAAGAAAACGTACAATACCTGGGGCATATCATTTCCACAGGTTCACATCAAATACTTCCAAGCAGAATCACCTCCATTCAGACTGCTCCCCACCCTGTAACTCAGAGTCAACTCAGGGGATTCCTCGGCCTAGCAGGTTATTGTAGACAGTGGGTGCCCAAATTTTCAGAAGTTTCGGCCCCTCTGTTACAGCTTTTAAAAAAGAGGTCACAGACCCTCTTCCTTGGCCACCTGAACATGAAATCACCTTTCAGGCTATTAAAATGGCATTGATTAACCCACCTGCCCTGGGGCTTCCAGATTACTCTAAACCCTTTGTTTTCTTCTGTTGCAAAAGAAATAAAACTGTCCTGGGCCTGATGGCATAAGCGCGCACAGGAGGTTATCGACCTATAGCATATTACAGTACTCAGTTAGACCCTGTTGCTTTTGGCTACCCATCCTGTTTACGTGCAGTACCAGCCGCTGCTGTTTTGATAGATATGGCAGCACCATTGACATTAGGGCATGACACTATATTAGCGGTACCTCGTGTGGTACAAGCATTACTTTTAAAAACAAAGACTCAATATCTTTCTAATGCTCGCCTCACTAAATATGAGTTAAGTTTAAGTAATCCCGCTATTCAAATTACACGTTGCCCACCACTAAACCCTGCTTCATTAATTCCAACTAGTGACGAGGGCGAACCACATGACTGTGTGCTAGTAGTTAACACTGTTCTGTCTCCTAGATTAGATTTGCAAGATGTTCCTTTGCTTAATCCTGATTTAGTTCTTTTTGTGGATGGATCCTGTTTACGAAATAATTTTGGCGAACTTCAGGCTGCATGGTCAGTCTGCTCACCATCTCAGGCTTTGTAAACTGGACAATTACCGCCTGGTACTTCCACACAAGCTGCAGAATTAGTGGCACTTTTGCATTCATGTAAAATGGCCAAAGATAAATCTGTTACTATTTATACTGATTCACATTATGCCCATGGTGTTGTTCATGATTTTGGTACCCTATGGAAGGAAAGGGGGTTTTTGACATCCTCTGGGGGACCAATAAAAAATTACCTGTATATTTATCACCTCTTGCAGGACTTATTATTACCTTCCAAAATTGCTGTTGTCAAGTGTGCAGCTCACCAGTCTAATGACTCCCTAGTATCTAAGGGAAATAATTTAGCTGACTGGGCTGCCAAGCAGGCTGTTCTTTTGAATACTGTTCAGGGAAAATTTTTGCAGCCTATTTTACAAACACTTACTTTTGACACTACTGTATTGAAAGCTTTACAAACTGAAGCATCGGAATCAGAAAGAAAAACATGACTGGCCCATAATTGTTCCCAATGCTCTGATTCATTTTGGCAGCACCCGGATGGCAGATTAATTTGCCCCACATCCATGTTAAATTCTCTTATAAAAGCGTACCATTTGCCAGCTCATGTCGGGGTACAAGCATTGATTAAATAAATCCAGAAGGATTGGTTTGCCCCAGGACTTTCTGCTTCTGTGCAACATTTTTTGAGCACGTGCTTCATTTGTTTACAGCATAACATTTCAAAGGGCACTCTGGCTCCCGCTCAACCTGTGCCAAAACTAATGGGACCGTTTTGTGCCTTACAATGGGACTTTATTGAACTTCCACCTTGTGCTTGTTTTAAATATGTTTTGACTAATGTTGATATTTTTTCGGAATGGTTAGAAGCCTACCCATGTGCTAAAAATGATGCTATTTCAGTTGCAAAAATGTTGTGTTATGAATTGATACCTCGTTTTGGAGTTCTTTGTCAAATATATTCTGACCGAGGGACACATTTTACTGCTAAGTTAGTTGATTCATTATGTAAAATGTTAGGCATTACTATGAAATTTCATTGTCCATACAGACCACAGGCATCAGGTATTATTGAACGTATGAACCAGACTTTGAAAACCAGACTTGCCAAAGTCACTTCAGAAACAGGCCTAACTTGGGTACATGCCTTACCATTAGCTTTACTTTCTATGTGGTCACAACCGCATCCTACTAAGGGTCTTTTTCTACATGAAATCCTCATGGGTCGCCCTTTTCGTATGACCATGATACCACCACAACCTTTTTCTGAATATGATGCATTTGATAATGACGTTCTTTTGTATTGCAAATCTCTTGTTTCTTTCTTACAGTTTCACCACTGACAAGTAGCAGTTGCTCAACATCTTCCTGAACCTTTTCTAGCATCTGCTTTGCAAACAGGGGATTGGGTCTACGTTAAATCCTTCTCTAGAAAGACAGTGCTCCAGCCGTGCTGGAAGGGGCCCTTCCTGGTTCTCCTAACTACATCATCTGCTGTGCAGCTGCAGGGATCTACAACTAGGATCCACATTTCACATGTCAAAAAAGTTGTACCGTCTGAAGATCAACAGCCTTTACCTATTCTCCACCCATTTCTACACATACTCGCAGTAGAACTGTTCCAGTACCTGACAATGCCTAATAGTTACCCTTTTGGAAAACTCCAAACTTCTGACACTACACAGATGCAACCACCATCCCCACACAAATACTGGACAATCATTTTGGTGGTCATTCTTGTTGTACTGTTATTTGTGTTGTGGCCATTTTTATTTCCTGCTTCATCGACGCATCACACCAAACGAGCCATTTGGCATCCACCTTTCAACACCTATCAAGCCATCAAATATGTTTATGCTTCTGCATTCAACTTCTCTAACTGCTGGATCTGCACTTCTATTCCCTCCGTACATGGGGGATTGTCATTGGCTGCGGCTCCACTAAGTATCATTGATACATGGACTAGTCTACTTGACAACACTGCTAACATTACATCCATTAAATCTATTGCATTACAACTTTCTCTCCATCGCAATGGCACTCTGTGTTTCTGACGGAATTACTCAAGTCAACATCACTGGACTCGAAAAATGGGACAAAGTATCTGCAATACGACAATCGAATACCAGTGCAATTATACAGAAGGAAAATGCTTAGCCTCAGGCTGTCGAGTTTCATTTGATGCCATTCAGCTGATATTGAGAAATGCCTCATTATTTGGTTTTCGTAATATCATATTCCTTGCCATATTACATGGCATAACCACGGGCAGTGACCATTCTTCAAATGTTACCACCTTGGTACAAGACTGTTATTTTGTATGCGGAAGAAGGGCCTATAAATGGCTACCAGAGAACTGGTCTGGTAGCTGTTTCTTAGGTTATCTAGTTCCAGCCATCCGACATACATCTGCCTTACCCCAAGGGAAAATTCGGAAAGTGCGAGAGGTTAAAAAGCCTACCAATCTGTTAGGCCAAATTAATGCATCATGGATTTATCATCATGACTTAGCTCATGCTGGCACCAAAGGACTATCTCATATGGACTTGGGTGATGACATCATATCATGGGCTGGTATAATCCCAGCATACGGAGCAGCAAAATCAATCTGGGAACTGAGAAAACTGTCAAAATTGCTTGAAGTTTTAAGCAATGCCACATTTTCTGCCTTAGAACTAGTGACTGATGAACTGACTGCCATGAAAGCTGTAGTCCTCCAAAACCATATGGCTCTCGATTTCACCCTAGCGGCGAAAGGCAGAACTTGTGCTTTAATCCAGGAGGAGTGCTGCACATTTATTCCTGACAATCAGCACAGAATTGAAAGTCATCTTGAACTCATTCAGAGAGTCTCTGAACTCTCTAAGGCCAAGGAGGCCAATAACTCAATGTGGGCATGGCTAACTAACCTGTTCTCAGGTTGGGGAGGTGGACTTTTAAAGTTAATCCTCTTAATCACAGTATTAGCTCTTATTGCTTTTCTTGTTGTGTTTTTAATCAAAGCATTGATTTTGAAATGAATGTCTTTGAAGACTACTAAAAATATGCCAAAGTTTTATATGCCTACAGTTATGGATGATGAAATAAAAATATGTGACAATGTTGAAGGAACTAGCCACATGGTTATGTTAGACTTAGGGCAAATGTATGATAGACTAAACAGTGATGCTTACACAGCATCAAATGGGGGATTGTAGAATATGATTGGTCAAAGCATGTTTTCAAAGGAGATTGAGTATGTGAGAACCTGTATGTATTGATCTGAACTCTGTGATATGAACTATTAAGTAAACTGTAAATAATGGAAAAGTACTGAAAAACAAGAGCCTGTCTGATGGCAGGAAATGTGCCTTATATGGAAGTGTATCCAATTTTCTTTCTCTGCCTCGAGATGTAGTAATATGAACTGCTTCAAGCCTATGGGTAAACCACTGATTGGTTAATTGTCTTTTGCACTATTTTAATTGGCCTAGTTTATATTTTTGTACTGTCAGCAATATCACCAGCATATAAGCTTATGCATTCCTTTGTTCGGGGAGTCTCCCTGGTACTTTCCAGTAGGCTCCCACACGTGTGTAATAAATACCACTGAAAGAGAGGAAGAAGTATCTTGTCTTCATTTAAGGTAAAATGCAAACACAACACCTAACTATCCCTTTATTAGTACTTCCATCTGCTCCTCATTTTTTCTGATATTTCTGTCTTTATCTTTACTGATGGTAATCTTTTCCATTACCATAGTTGGTAATCTTTCTCTCTTTTTAGTACCTTTCAGGTATTTCTTATAACCATAGCTGGTATTATGTTCCTCTTTTCTCTTTAAAAAAAAATCAAAAAAAAATCTGTTATATTTCAAATACTGTGAAAAATTATTTTTGTCAAGTATTACCATGTCTAAAGAATCGAAACCTTCTGGGTTTAAAAAATGTGATTCATGTTGCCAGAAAATGTCCCTTATGGACAGGCACACGAGTTGTGTATATTGTTTAGGGGCTGTTCACCTGCAGGACTCTTGCTCAGTATGTCACGCTTTCAGTTCCAGACTCCTGTAGGACAGAAGAAATAAGCTAATTTTACGTGGCCTTCTTAAGAACCCTCAAGATTCTTTGTCTTAGAGTCCACAGCCAGCAAAAGTGTCTGAGAAACACACCAAGCCATCAGTTACGAGTTCGGAACAGGCAAAAACCATTGAAAAGCCTTTGGCTCTGTTGGCTCCCAGCATTGGCTCCGACAAAGCTAAGTGTCCGGCGGCTCCATCTGTGTCCTCGGAGCCAGTCCTGACCCATAAGAGATCAAGGTCATAATCTACTTTGCTGCAACCTGGAGCAGGCAGTCACCGGTCCTCTTCGCACTCCTCTTGGTCCTCCAGGCTTTTGGATTACAATGTGGAGAGAGTGGTCAACAGGCTACTCAAGTCACAGGCTCTTGCTAAATTACTTTTGAGCCCAACCAATAAGGAATTGGCTCCTTCAGCTAATCCAGCTTTTCCATCAGTTCCTCCTCCAACTCTCTTGAGCTCAGAGCTAGAGTGCATGGAGATCGTGGTGGTGGAACCATTGGCTCTGGTTTCTTCTCCTTTATCGGTTCTGATAACTGCTCCAATCTCCTCAATGTCTCAGTCCATCGAGGGATCTGGGTGCCAAAGCTCTCTCACTGGCTCCGAGAGGGGAAGTGGCATCAAACCTTTGTCCGACCCCACTCTCTCAACTAATCAAATCATGGGACTACACAATCCAAACTTGTTCCCAGTTAGGCATCACCATAAACTACAAAAAGTCTGCCTTGTTGCCTTGTCAGTTTGTTACTTTATAGGGGCAGACTTAGATACAAGACGCATGATGGCAAAACTGCTTCAAGACGGGGTGTCAACCATTCATCAGCAAGTTTCATTTCTCATAAAGAAGAAAATGAGAGTTCAGGCAAGAGAAGTTTTACAAGTCTTGGGCTCAATGGCTGCTGCAATTATGCTAGTTCCTTTGGCACACTTCCAGATGTGGATTCTGCGGTGGCTTCTTTTCGCTCAGTGGTCTTTTCAGGATTTGCCAATGTCACACATGATATTTATCACAGAGTCTTGCAAAAAAGACCTAGTATGGTGGCTTGTCACCCCCCCATGTGACTCTGGGACTCTCTAGACCCCCATTCTGTAGCCACAGTGACCACGGACGCTTCCCAGATAGGGTGGGGGGGCATTAGCTTGGACAGACTGTCCAAGGAATGTGGCAACCTCATGAGTACCATTTGCACATCAGTGTTTTAGAGATGAGAGCAGTGCTTCTGGCGTTGCAAGCACTTCAAGACTCTCTACCTTCCGGGACCATTGCAATTCAGACAGACAATATGTCAGTGGTATGGTACATCAACAAGCAGGGCAGAATCAGATCTTACCCCTTGTGTTGGGAGGAGCTTTGAGTATGGCAATGGGTGGTGTCTTCCCAACGTTTTCTGATTGTGACACACATTCAAAGAAAATCCAGTGTGATAGCGGACAGGCTCAGCAGGGCTATCCTCATGCCTCACGAGTGGTCCCTGAAGCAAAAAGTTGCGGACTTGATTTTCTGCAAATAGGACCTGCCATGCTGTGATTTTTTTGCCACTTCCCTAAACAACAAATGCAGCAGCTGCTTCATCTTAGTTCCCCCTCCAGGACAGTTACCCAGGAAAACGCTTGTTCATGATTGGCCTCCGGGACTACTATATGCCTTTCCACCTTTCCCTCTAATTCCAAAGGTACTTCAGAAAGCAAAGTTGCTGGGTTGCAAACTCATCCTCATTGCTCCTTACTGGCCTCATCAGATATGGTTCCCATTTCTTCGCCATCATCTTCAACTGGAGCCTTGGATACTGGATCCAGTTCTGCACCTCCTGACACATCAGTCGGGCGGGCTTCCTCCATCCCTCCAAACTCTCAAGCTGACTGCTTGGTTCCTCCACTTTCAGTCTTAGCCAGGCTCCCAAACATTTCCCCTGCTGTACAACAAACACATCCTAGTGTCCTTCCACAAGCCCGCTACCAGGAGGATTTACACTAGCAAATGGAAGAGGCTTTCTTAGTGGGCAAAGAGAAATAACATTGATCCCTTCACTGCTCCTGTTCACAAGATTCTTGACTTTCTGGCCGAAACCTTTGCAAAAGGGGCAGCAGCTACTATTAGGGTCCAACTTGCTGCCATCTCCAATTTTCATGTAGGAGACTTGGATTCTATTATCATGTCCCATAAGTTGTGCAGAACATTCTTACGAGGTACAACACTTTTACAGCCCCCGGTAAGAGAACCCCCCCCCAGGTTTTAGCTTCTATGGTTCTGCCACCTTTTGAACCAGCAGCATCTTGTCCCCTGAACTTTCTTTCTTTGAAAACTCTTTTCTTGGTTGCTATAACCTCAGCTAGACAGGTTTCTGAATTACATGCTTTGTCTATTCACCCACCGTATCTCATTTTTCACAAAGACAGAGTCTCTCTTAGGACCATTCTTTCCTTCTTGCCAAAGGTATGTTCAGACTATAACTTAAATCAGTCCATTGAGCTTCCTGTGTACTTCCCCAATTACAGCAACAAGGCAGAGTATAAACTCCACCAATTGGATGTTCATAGACAATTACGTTTTTATTTACACAGGACCAAAGACCTCAGAAAATCCTTCCAATTGTTTGTATCCTTGTTGGCAATAAACAAGGTTATCCCATTTCAAAAGTGTCCTTATCAAAATGGCTGTTGGACACAATCAGTTATTCATATGATTTGTGTAAAAAAGACGCTTCCAGGAAGGCCCACAGGACATTCAGCCAGGGCCTTAGCCACCTCTGTTGCCTTCCAAGCTAAATTGCCTTTAGATTCAATCTGTGCAGCAGCAACATAGGCAAATCCTCATACCTTTATCACTCGTTACAAAGTGGATGTGGTCTCCCGGAATAGGGCATCCTTTGGTTCCACGGTCCTGAAGAGTTTGTTCCAGTGAGCCACCCAAGAACCAGGTGCTGGGGATACGGTCCAAACCAGCAAGAATGAAGGCGAGATGGGACAACATAACATAAAGAAGTTATGTACCTACCATAACAATCCATGTTTGTTGTCCTTCATCTTGCCTTCCTTCCTTCTTGCATCGCCCCCTCCTCTCCCCTTCCTGGAGGTTCGAGAGGAGTTCCCATATTAGTTACACTGGCTGAGTTTCCTGCTGACATACCAGGTTAGTTAACCATGCATTGTTTTTCCTCTTTCCTTCCTACCTTAAATGTATAAGAGCTTAGTAAAATTTGTTTTTTACTATGTATGTCTAGTGCGGGCTATTACAAACAAGATCTGGGTATCTACCGCAAGGCATGTTGGGATAAGGGGTAGCCTCGAGCCAGTAAAAGTTCTCCAGCTATAGTAAATCGGCCAAGTCGGAGCCGAGGATCGGCTCTGAACCCAACTAGCAAGAAGGAAGGCAAGATGAACGACAACAAACATGGAATGTTATGGTAGGTACATAATTTCTTTTTCCTTCTCTATCTATTCCTTTTCATCGCCGATAATGGCGGACCAGAAATAGTCTCCCTCAAAACCTTCTGAGGGCACCTCAGAATTCAAGAGATGTAAAAAATGTGAGGGTAAAATGCCCAATTAAGACTGGCACACTTTATGTGTTTATTGTCTTGGCAAGATTCACTTGCAGGAAAATTGTGCGATTTGCCAAGGGTTCTCCTCTTGTAAGTTAATGGAGAGGAAGAACAAGCTTATCCTAAAAGGATTTCTAAAATCTTCCTTCAATAAGGCCATTTCTGGTTCCAAAGAGAAAACTGGGGAAGTAGGAACTTCTTTCTCCCACAGTTCCATATGATTTGCATAAAAAAGATGCTTCCAGGAAGGCCCAGAGGACATTCAACCAGGGCCTTAGCCACCTCTGTTGCCTTCCAAGCTAAATTGCCTTTAGATTCAATCTGTGCAGCAGCAACATGGGCAAATCCTCATACCTTTATCTCTCATTACAAAGTGGATGTGGTCTCCCAGAATAGGGCCAGTGAGCCACCCAAGAACCAGGTGCTGGGGACACGGTCCCAACGAGCAAGAATGAAGGCGAGATGGGACAACATAACATAAAGAAGTTATGTACCTACCATAACATTCCATGTTTGTTGTCCTTCATCTTGCCTTCCTTCTTGCATCCCCCCCTCCTCTCCCCTTCCTGGAGGTTCAAGAGTTCCCTTATTGGTTACACTGGCTGAGTTTCCTGCTGACATACCAGGTTAGTTAACCATGCATTGTTTTTCCTCTTTCCTTCCTACCTTAAATGTATAAGAGCTTAGTAAAATTTGTTTTTACTATGTATGTCTATTGTGGGCTATTACAAACAAGATCTGGGTAGCTACCACTAGGCATGTTGGGATAAGGGGTAGCCTTGAGCCAGTAAAAGTTCTCCAGCTATAGTAAATCGGCCAAGTTGGAGCCGAGGATTGGCTCTGAACCCATCTAGCAAGAAGGAAGGCAAGATGAAGGACAACAAACATGGAACGTTATGGTAGGTACATAACTTCTTTTTCCTTCTCTATCTATTCCTTTTCATTGCCGATAATGGCGGACCAGAAATAGTCTCCCTCAAAACCTTCTGAGGGCACCTCAGGATTCAAGAGATGTAAAAAAATGTAAGGGCAAAATGCCCAATTAAGACGGGCACACTTTAGGTGTTTATTGTCTTGGCAAGATTCACTTGCAGGAAAATTGTGCGATTTGCCACGGGTTGTCCTCTTGTAAGTTAATGGAGAGGAAGAACAAGCTTATCCTAAAAAGACTTCTAAAATCTTCCTTTGACGAGGCCATTTCTGGTTCCAAAGAGAAAACTGGGGATGCAGGAACTTCTTTCTCCCACATTTCCAAGAAAAGATCTTCCTCGGTTCTGAGCTCTTTGGAACCAACTAAAAAAATGCCAAAAATTTCCTTGGCACCAAAAAGTTCATTGGCACCAGGAGACCTGTCTACCCAATGAAATTAACTTCAGAACAGACGGCTGCCTCTAGATTGGTACCAACAGAGCACCCAGTACAGAAGATACTGGAAATGCCTGTGCTCCCACAAACTACGTATTCCTCTTCTGTGGACCCTTTCAGAGATACCCCATTTGTGGAAGTAAGACCACCTACATTTTCCTCAACATCTTCGATGAAGTCTACTAAGAGTCTTTTGGAACTTGACATTATGAAGTTAGTGGATCAGCTACTTTTGGCGAGAGGATTACCTTCAGTTTTGAGCCAATCTGGCATTGTGACTGTACACCCAATGACACCTTCGTACACTCCTCCTCCAACTCTACCAGAACCTTTGGAGCCCTCCATCATGACACTTCTGGCTCTGACTGACTCGGGGCTGATAGCATGTTTGTCTTTGGCTCTGATGACCATTTTAAGTATCTCCAAGCCTTCAGCACCAGAGACCTCTCGGGGTCGGGACTCTGTGGTCAGCTCCAAGATGCATGGTACTTTTTCAGTTCTGTCTGAAACTTCTGTGCCTCTTGGAGCTTTGGCCCTTGTAGTTCAGGCCTAGACTGCTGTTCTGGGGGTGGTCTCTTTGGTGCGGGATGTGACCCCGGTTCCGAAGCTGTCCATTTCTGTTCTGGGCTTCCATCCCTCTAAGTGGTCCTGCCTTCTGGATTATGGAGAAGGCTATATCCATTGGGGATTCTCAGTCCTTGCCATCCCTGTTGGGACAGATTTCTTCTTCTTCTTATCAACCTGAGCTACCATTAACCTCAACCTCTGGACAGAGGGCACAAAAATCCCAGGTGACTCCTACCTTAGTGGTCTGTCTTGAGAAACATCCCCAAAGCATCCCCCCGAGGAAGTCCCTGCAAAGAGGAAGTGCAAGAGGAAGCACCTGGACTTCCTGGAAGAGTCTTATACTGAAGCTACTGATTTCAATGAAGGGGAAGGTTTCCCTAGGTCACCCCCTGTTGATGTTTCCTTCAGGGACATCCTGGAAATCTTGAAACAGAGGGGTGGTTGGTCCTCCACTCAGCCTTCCTCAGAGGAATCAGTATACCTGGAGACATTTCGTGCCCAACCCTCCACTTCTTGGATCTCTCTTCCCACTGACGATCTCATCAAGCTGATTGCTCAGCAGGCATGGAAGATGCCTGACTCCTTAGAGCCAATACCTTAGAGACCTGCCTGTGTACTCTCTGCACCAGAAGAAGAACCACACTGGTGTAAGGGAATTCCTGTTGATGCCATGGTGGTAGCAGCTGCCACCAAGAGAGAACTCGCAGAAGAGAGTCCTACTATCCATCCTCCTAACAAGGAATCTAGGATGTTGGATAGATTTGGGAAGCATGTTTATGCTTCAGTGACCTTCGCTCTGAGGTCCTTGAATTATATGGCACATTTCACCAGATTACAGAGGGATTTGATTAAAAAAACTTTCAAATACCCCCTCAGGAACAATAGCTGAATAGGTCCGTGGCAAAGTTTCCTCTCAGCTTGTAACCCTAGAGTCTATTTCCAACTCGTCAATGAGGCTCATAGCACATGCAGCTGAAGGAATGACCAGAGCAGTGGGTTCAGGTATAGCCATTAGAAGGCACTCCTGGAAATGCTTGTGCGATTTTGTGGAGCTATTTAAAGCATCGTTCGTCAATGCTCCCTTTGGTGGATCTACCCTTTTCATCCCAAAAGTTAAAGATACTCTAGCCAGAAATGAGCAAGATGGTAAGACCCTATCTGCCATTGGCATATGTTTCTCCATCCCTCAGAGGCCTTACTGAAGGAAACAAAGCAGTGGGAGACTATGGTTCAGGAAATCCAAGGGTCCTTTCCATGACTCATGAGGTAAAGACCTCCCTGAGGCAATGGAAGATGCCGCCCTAGGGGCAGAAATGGACCATAGAACCAGGGGTCCAGGGAATCCTTCTCTGGCACCTCCTATCAGCATCCCTGAATGGATGCCCAATTGCCTTCCTCTGGAGGCAGTCAGGGGACGATTATCCCTGCACCTACCAGCCTGGAAATCAATAACTTCAGACAAATGGGTGCTGGGAATAATATCCAGAGGCTACCACGTTACACTTTCTGTAACCCCAATATCAGAAAAACTCCCAGATGTTTCACCCAATCAAAGGGAATCAGCAGTCTTAGAAATTAAAAAACTGCTCGAAAAGGAGACATCCAAAAAGTCCCACCAGACCAAACAGGATCCGGGGTTTACTCAAGATTCTTTTTAGTGCCCAAAAAAACAAGGGACTTCAGACCCATTTTGGATAAAGGCAGTTTAACAAACCAAATTCCGGATGGTCTCATTTCAAGCCATACTTCCTTTTTTGGAAAAAGGTGACTGGATGTGCTCTATAGACCTCAAAGATGCTTATTACCATATAAAAATGGAAAAAAAGCTCCAGGAGGTTTCTACGCTTCCGGCTAGGAGCCAGTCATTACCAGTTCAGAGCACTGCCCTTTGGACTCATCACAGCCCCCAGGGTGTTTACCAAATGCGTGGCAGTGTTTGCAGCTCATTTCAGAGTTCAAGGTCTTTGAGTCTTCCCGTACCTCGACGACTGGCTCCTCACTGCTACCACTAGGCATCACTTAGAACAGGCAAAAGATTACACCTTTAACCTCTGCAGATCTCTAGGCTTTTCAATAAATTTAAAAAAATCCAATCTGCAGCCTTCTCAGCATTTGGATTTTATAGGTGCTCATCTAAACACAGTCTCAGGAATAGCTTCTCTTCCCCTAGAGAGACTAGACTACAAGAAATCGGGGCCCTAGTGGGAGAAATTCTCCAAAGCAACAGAGTCCCAACAAGACTTGTCCTACAAACCTTAGGTTCAGTGGCAGCTTCAATCACTCTGGTTCCTCTAGCGAGGTTTCATATGCGAATACTACAGTGGCTACTAGCAACACAATTGTCTCTTATTCGCCAACCAATGTCTTACTTAGTGCTGATCACCAACTATTGCAAACAGGACCTAAAGTGGTGGCTTCACTCCAACCGAATTCTTTTGGGATGACCGTTCCTCTTTCCCCAGCCCCAGGCCATAGTGACCACGGATGCTTCCCAGCTAGAGTGGGGGGGGGCATTGTCTGGGGAAGACAGTCCAAGGCACATGGTCCCAACTGGAGGCCAGTTTGCACATCAACATTCTAGAAATGAGGGCAGTGCTATTAGTGTTGCAAGCATTCCAGGATACCCTCCCTATAGGGACAGTTGCAATTCAGACAGACAACCTGTCAGTAGTCGGGTACATTAACAAACAAGGGGGAACCAAATCTTATCCACTGTACTGAGAGGCACTCAGAGTTTGGCAATGAGCAATTTCTTCCAACTGCTTTCTGATAGCAATGCACATTCTGGGAAGTTCCAGTGTGATAGAGGACAAATTAAGCAGGACAATTCTGATGTCTCACGAGTGGTCTCTGAACCCTGTAGGGCAGACAGGATTTTTCACCGTTGGGGCCAACCTTGCTGTGACTTATTTGCTTCTCCCCTAAACAACAAGTGCAGAAGTTACTTTGCCCTAATTCCCCCTCCAGGGAAGTCACCCAGAGACACTCTTCTCCACAGTTGGCCTCCCGGTCTGTTATATGCCTTTCTCCCCATTCCTCTAATTTCACAATTCCTAAAGAAAGCCAAAAAGACGAAGAATTCTGTAATCCTCATTGCCCTATTCTGGCCTTGACAAGTTTGTTTTCCCTTCCTCTGGCCTCATCTGTTACAGAAACCATGAATCCTGGACCCAGTTCCAGATCTACTCACTCATCCAGAGGACATGGTTCACCACAGCCTTCGACACCTCAAGCTCACTGTATTACTTCTCCAATTCCCATGATTGCCAGGCATCCCTCCCTTTCTTCCCTTGTTCAACGTATTATCATTGCACACCACAAACCTACTACTAAAAAACTGTACCAGTGCAGTGGAAAAATTTACCAAATGGGCTTTGAACAAAGACCTTGACCCCTTTACTGCTCCTATCCAGCATGTCTTAGATTTAATTAACTCTCTTTTTCAAGCTGGTTCCTTTGCTTCTACAATAAAGGTCCATCTAGCAGCAATTTCAAATTTCCATTCAGGTTTGAATAATGCACCTATAATGTCTCACAAACTTCCACCATGGGTTCTAACTACCATTCTTCACGCTCTAACCAAGACTCCCTTTGAACCTTCAGCAACTTGACATCTCAAATATTTATCATGGAAGACTGCCTTTTTAGTAGCAATTACATCTGCAAAAAGGGTTTCCAAATTGCAAGCCCTGTCATGCAAATTGCCCTACCTGATCTTTCATAAAGACAGAGTGGCATGAGAATAAACGTCTCCTTTCTGCCCAAAGTAGTCTCTGAATCCAGTATTAATTAGTCATTACAATTACCTACTTTTTTCCCCAAATTTTTCCAACAAAGGAGAATATGCACTTCATTTACTAGACTTGCAGAGATAGTTGCATTTTTATCTTCACAGAACAAAAGAATTCTGAAAATCAGATCAGTTATTTGTAGCCTTTTCGCCACTGCACATGGGCAATTCCGTTACTAAGGTTACGTTAGCTAAATGGCTAAGAGACTGCATCACATTCATTTATCGATCTCAAGGTTTTCAACTTCCCAAAACAGCTCAAGCCCATTCAACAAGAGCTATTGTGACATCAGCAGTTTTTCATGCCAGAGCGTCTCTAGATGATATCTGTGCAGCAGCCACATGATCTTCTCATCATACCTTCATTGACCATTACAAATTAGACCAGGTCTCGAGGAATCAAGCATCCTTCGGCTCTATGGTGCTTCAGAATATTCTTCCATGACGCCTCCCAAGGTTAAAAGTAGTTGGGGATTTTGTCCCACCGTCAAGGACCAGGTGAAGATTAACAACATCAGATAAAGAAGTTATGTTATACCATAATGTTCCATCTGTGTTGTTCATCTTCACCAATCCTTGACATACCCATCCCCATTCCCCCATCCTAAGACTCTTAGTCGACCTCTCTAGTCCTGATCTAGTTTCTCATTAAGAACTCATAGATGGTCTCATCTCTCTCTCTCTCTCTCTCTCTCTATATATATATATATATATATGTGTGTGTGTGTGTGTGTGTGTGTGTGTGTGTGCGTGTGTGTATGTATATATATTAAAACCATTCTACCTTTGGCTATATTCTGTCATCTGGCAAACCCGATCTGAGGTAATCTCTGTGAGGAGCATTTTAGGTAGAGTCTGGCTCAAGAATTTGGAGAGCGCGAGCTGAAAATACATCTGAGTCGGTTCTGAAGGTTCAGAAATGATCCCACTGTCAAGGATTGGTGAAGATGAACAACACAGATAGAACAATATGCTAAGACATAACTTCTTTTTTTGGTAGGCATCACATCTGCTAGAAGACTGTCAGAACTTCAAGCATTGTCTTCTAAACTTCCTTACTTAATATTTCGCAAGGATAGGATAGCTTTTTGAACAAATCCTTCCTTCCTTCCTTTCTTCCTTCCTAAGGTGGTGCCAAAATCCAACATCAGCCAGTCTGTTAATCTTCCAGTCTTCTTTCCAAATTTTACAAAGGTGAATATTTGTTACACTTACTGGATGTGCATAGGCAGTTATGTTTTTACTTACATAGAATGAAGGATTTCAGAAAACGCAGATCAATTATTTGCCTCTTTTTGCAGATTCCAAATTAGGCAAGTCAGTTACGAAAGTAATATTAGCCAGATAGCTGACTGACTGTATTTCCTTTGTCTATAATAAATTAGGCCTTTCCTTAGAAAATCCTGTAAGAACCCATTCAACCAGGTCAATGACAATACCATCAGACACCCCCACCTAGACTCTTAACCCAGCTATACTACCGCCACTACTAACCACTGTCAGAAATAGCTAGTTGTCTTTACATAACATCTTGTCTGACAGTATTGTAACTAATATTATAAATGGCAAGAAACTATCTTAACTTGCAACATTTTCTGTATATACTGTTGATAATCAATATCTTGTTATTGTATTAAAGCCAACGACCTGTAATGTTGTTTACTATTGCTGCAACTGTGTATCTCTATCATGTACATGATGTGGAGCTTTTCTCTCTGGGCATCTGCTGAAAAGGACCTGCGTCCAGTCAGAATTTCCCGGTAAACAAATGTAAATAAATAAATAAATAAATAAATAAATAAATAAATAAATACATCAGTACTTTTATCCAGGTCTTCCATGGACAATATATGTGTGGCTGCTACTTGGCCTTATCCTCATATTTTTATTACTCATTACAAATTGGATCTGGTCTCGAGGGGAAGGGCAGCCTTCGGCTTAACTGTGCTGAGGAATATCTTTCTTTAGAGTCCTCCAGGGATTCAGGTAGCTGGGGACTCTCTCCCAATTGTTGGGGAATGAATGAAAATTACAGAATCAAATAGAGAAGTTATGTACTCACCATAAAGTTCCATCTGTATTGCCCATTTTCATTCTTCTTCACCTGCCCTCCCACCAATCCCCTACCTGTATTCTAATGATTTCTGGATGAAAGAGATGTTATAAGGGAACCACTGTTCCTTATGTTGAGCTCCAGATATGGTTCTTCTCTTACCAAGCTACTAATACTTCCTTTGATACTGTAAGCCAGAAAACAAGATCTGAGGATGTTAGGGATAAAGCACTATGGGTGAGGGAGGAGCTAAAGAGTTTCTAGTGGCCACAGACGAGTTGGTCTGAACCCAGTTGATGAGAAAGGATGAAAATGGACAACACAGATTGAATGTTATGGTGAGTACATGACTTCTTTTTATCATGACAGGCCAACAGCTTTCTATACTCAGTCTCTTTATAGACGTCCCCACGGAGATCTGTGCTTAACCTTTTGAGTCATGAAAGATCCAGCCCTCTTTGACCTCCTATTCTTTCACAGAACAAATGGTACCTCAAGTACCCAGGTAAAGAAACTAAATCTTCATCAGCAGATAAATAAGTTGCATTGGAGTGATAGATTTGTATCCCAATGTATTTCTCACCTCTGGAACAAATTTCCACTATGTGTTAAGCAGAGTAGCACCCTTACCATCGTCAGGCTAAACTTAGATAATTGGATGGGCAGCCTAAAATTCTCCCCTGGTCTAGCTTTTCTTGTCATAATTGAGACTAGAAGGTACTTTTGAATAGGGGTTTTTGGCTAGGCTTAAAATGGTCTGCAGATGGGTTGCCTAGTAGTTACCTATGATGAACATATGACACAGTTACACTATACCATTTAGGCTGCTTCACAATTTTTATTTAATAGTACCAGGAAATGAGACATATATAATACAGAGGTAGAAAAATATGAAATAAAGTATATTAAAATATATGAATGATGACAATACCCCCATATAATGATACATATTGGTAATGTAATACAGACCGACAGGCAGGTGCACACACACACACACACACACACACACACACACACACACACACACACACACACACACACACACACACACACACACCCTTCTGAATAACACTTCCTATTAAAAGTGCAAGACAGGAAGTTGAGAGTCACACAAATAGGAGTAAAATGCAATTGCCAGATCTTGAAAGTCACTATAATTGCAGTAAAGCAGGTTTTTCATGCAGGAGATTCATCCCATACTGCATTCCCAGGTGCGAGGTGCTGTGCACCCCATGCCCTCACTGTTTATATAGATTAAGTCTAAGACTGCTGTAGAGGGGAATACTTTGAGGTACCACAGCCTTGGATTTGATATATATACACTGTGTCTACAATTTCAACTAATTGTTCCAAGGATCCTGATTGTTCATTGTACTTCTAAGAACAATCTGTTCAGGCTAATGTGTGTACACATTTATGTATCTGTGTGTAAGTGTCTATGTGTGTGTCTGTGTGCCACCATTGCTGATGATGATGCTGGTGGCATCAAGTCCTTTTTCTTCATTGCTTTATTGACTCCAGGTATGACTGCATGCATTTGCGTTGTGGTGATTTCCCTTATGCACACATTTTGGGTACATATCATTATACGTTTACTGTGTATTTTTTCATCATTTGGGTCTGCATGTGTTTTATAGTTTGCTTTTCAAAAAGATGCAATTTTACACATTTTGATAGGTAACATGAACTCTCAAATTTCTTGGGCACTGTCTATGGTGGGATCTCTGGCAGTTGGTGCAAAGAATTAAGGGTGTGAGCTGTAGTTCCTGTGGTACAGGGTTTGATTCCCTCAGCTTTCATTTATCTACTGTGTGACCTTGAGCAAGTCATTTAATCAGTCAGTACTCCTGCATTGCCATTGAAAAGGGACTTTGTGTGCAGTGAGCCTACCTACTTAACAAATGGTTACTACTGTTATAATTATTAGATCAGGACAGCATCTGTTATGTTACTAGTGCTTGTTTTTTTTTTTTTTTTAAGATGGACCATTGGCTCCATCACCTGATTCACTGCCATTATGCGTCTATAACTTCTCTTAATCTTGTGTGTGACATTCTTTTCTATGGCTATTTAAAGTATTTGATGCAAAGTAATTTAGTTTATTTATAATAATGTCATATTCCCTCTCTTCTTTCACTGGCTGGTGTGAGTAAGCGCAAAATTATCATTTTGTGAAATCAGTCCCCTTCAACTATTTACATTTATTGGCTATCCCACTGCATTCCATAGTATGAGAATACAAAAGTGCCCAACCTCTTTCAATCTATCTTGCTCTTTTAAAAATAATGGCTCTCCACTTAGACAGCTAAAACTTAAGTTACTCACTTTCATACCTAACTGGTTAGTGTACTCTGCAGTGTTTAGGATAAACCATTTTTTTTCATGTTACCTTTAAACATCTATTGCAAGACCACCCATTATTGGAGAGCCCACATTCTGCCTCTCAGTATTCCTCTTGGGATTAGTGCCTCTGTTTTCTCCTAGTGAGAGAACGAGCACAGGGACATTATTTCCCAGACACCTCTACAGAGCTACTAGGTGTTATCATAGATAACAATCTTAAATTCAACCTGCATGTTAATCAAACCATCAAAACCATCAATAAACAACTAGGGTCACATTAAGGATAAAAGCCTTCTTAACCTCACCTGCTAGAATTGCCATAGCTCGTTCTCACCTACTTTCAACTCTTCTGTACACATCCCCTTTACTCTCTAATCTAAACAAGTCTGTTCTTAACAATCGCTCCATCTGCTACCACCACATATCCAGATTTGCCACTGGTCTGCTTTATAGGACACACCACTGTATTAATCTAAATCAGCTTGGGTGGCTAGAACTGCCCATCTTGATCCAGTATAACTAACTGATTATGGCATATAAAATCCTTTACAATCCGGACAATACTCCTGCACTTAAAAACATTATTACCCCCTATAACAATCCCAGACCTCTTTGATCTTCTAACATACTGCTAGTTCAGACTATCAAAACTAATAACTCAGCCGGTGACTCTCTTTGCTAACTCTGCAGGTAGATCCTAGAGCTCACTCCCACCTGATATTACTTTACTTACCATCCTGAGTCAATTTAAGGTAAGACTCAAACAATATCTGACACTAAACTGGCTATGTCAATGTATCAAACCTGACTAACTCTACTCTAGTATGAGTTAACAATTGTAATTTAGCTTAGTTGTATTACTTAAACCGGACTTACACCCAGGATTATCTCTAACTTTGGAATTTGTACAACTTGTTAAGCATGTGACCACTATATATATTGTATCTGTGATCTTAATTGTTTACCTTGGAGCTTTTCTCCCCGGGCCTCCGCTGAAAATGGACATGAATCCAGTCAGACTATCCCGGTCAACAAATGTAAAATAAAATAAATAAAATAAATAAGTTTCCTGGAGACTGATGATCACCGAAAAGTCTAATAACTGCTTTATAGGTGACATCTTGGAATCCTTGCTTATATTCTGGTCCTGATGAGAGAAGGTGCAGAGTGCACCGATTCCTGACTGTTTCTGCTTGGAGAGTGAGTGTGTGTGCATAACGTTCCTGATTGGTCTGGTTGCTATTCAGAGCATCTACCAGGAAAAGCTACAAGCCTACAGACCCTTGCATCATCTGGAACAAGACTGTGGATCACCAAACAGGCTGTGGCCTGCTTCTCATTTTGGGATTGGTGCTAACATTTTGCTTCTGGTGAGAGAAGAAGTGCATTGTATCCCAACAAAGTGAAGCTGTGGTGAGACCAGCATTAGTAGTAGCCAGGCAGTAGCCATTCATGCAACTCCCCTCTTTCATCATTCTTGATGAGCTAATTCTTTGTTTTCAGTAAGCACTACTTGATTTATTTCTAACTTCAGAATATCTGTCTAAATACTTCATCCTTAAATTTTCAGGGTCTACATATTAGTTTCCCCTCAAGTGTTTGGCAGTGTCTATACAGACTCAGACAACCTGAGTGGCATTTTTCCTGTAAAAGCACACTGACATTTCTCCAATACCTAGTTGCTTACAGGACAACTAGTTTGCAGTGACAAACACTGTCCCCATAATTGCAAACCGAATACTCCTGACAGTGATTAATATTCTCACTCCAACTGTCTATTCAATAAAAAGGGTCTGTAGCCATGGATATGAACTTTCGTACTGTCTGTGTTACCGGCTTGCTGGATGTGGGCATCCTGAGGCAATGTAGAAATTGCCTCATGCTTACTGTCAACCAATTGATTCTCAAACAAACTGATATGGTATGTGACAGGTGTATTTACACAATGTAAATGCAAAGCTCTCACATAAAAGAATTCCTAGTGTCAGTAAGGTTGTCAGTACTACACACGCTGCATGCATCACACACAATTGAAAGCAGACATAATGACCCACATATGCTAAGGCACTTAAATGTTACATTCCTAAACCACAAAGACTTCCTAGATGAAGTGCACATAACAAATACGGTCAACAGCCCCAAATGTGCTCTTTCAAAACAAGACTCACATCAACACATAGAGCTACATCTGATGGAGCCTGTACCTCTAAGCCCATAAGGCAAACTGCCACACAATCCAACATTTTTGTCTTTGGAGACTCCATCATGAGATACACTGATGTCCCTCTCACCAGGCTGAGTAAGGAGAAAGTCACAGTCAGTTACTTATCAGGGGCAAGGATCTGCCACATTACGTAGGCACTCAGGTCACTGGACCACAATTACCAATATGACTCAGTCATAGTCCATGTGGGAGTAAATGACCTGAGACGTATCTCCCTACACTATATGAAGAAAGACATCATGGAGCTCTCGGAATATGTCTCAGGCTGGTATGAGCCTAGCATTGAGCAGCATTTTACCTTCTCCAAGGATGATGCCACAATATGAACAAAAGATGATTGACTTTAATAATCGGGTTAGTTTCTGGTGTCATTCTAAGGGAGTGCAATATTTGTCAGCATGGAAGGAGATAGTCAACAAACCACACTGCTTTGCCAGGGATGGTCTGCACCTCTCCCTACTAAGCTTTCGAATATTAGCTAAAACATTGTCTTTCCCCGTATTTTTTAGGCAATGCCAAACTGAAAGTACTTCCGACATAGCAAATCAAAACCAAGAAAAATCTAAAGGTATTATTGCTCAGTGCTAGGAGTCTAAACAAAAAAACTCAACTCCCTAGAAGCTCTCTTTACCCTAGTGAATGGCAATGTTTGTGTGGTCACTGACACATGGTTTAAAGCCACAGAGAGCACAACAGCAGTGCTAGGTTATAATGCCTTCCACACATTTAGGCCAGCTACTTCATAGGCAGGGACTAAAGGCGGAGGTGTCTCTATTACGTCAAAGATAAATATACTTCAAGGCTGATCAAACAGAACAGTGCACTTGAGCTGCTGCATGTTCAAATCCCCATAGGTTAAATTCAATACCACTTCCATACAAGCTATAGGTCCCCCTCTATGACCCATAAATTCAATACCACTTCCATACAAGCTATAGGTCCCCCTCTATGACCCAGGAAACCCATACCATGTATTTAAACTTATTAGAAAGACTAACCATCCAACTCAATATCATATTCATGGGTGAATTTAATTACCCCACTATTAACTGGGAATCCTATACGACACCAAATGTACATGCACAGAGATTTCTGGGTTTTATAAACGCAAACTCCCTGGACCAGACAGTCAATACACCAACCAGAGGTGCAACCATACTGGATCTTGTCCTTACTAACATGGGTGCTACACACCAAATAAAACCAAAGCTGCAAGCATGAAAAAATTCCTCCAGGAACAAGGCTGAAATACGCCAATAGCAAACTTGAAATATTGAAGTCAAAGACCACTGGTACAGCATGCTGTACCAGTGGTCTTTGACTTCAATATTTGAAGTTTGCTGTTGGCGTATTTCAGCCTTGGTCCTGGAGGAATTTTTTTGTGCTTGCAACTTTGGTTTTGTTTGTGGTTTACAGTATTAATTGAGCATGCTACACACCCCCTACTGTAATGCCTTCCCTGGTAAGATCAGACCACAAAATGGTCTCCTTTGAAGTAAAAATAAAACCAGGAACCCCAGCTAAACCTGGAATATTCAGGAACTATTCTAAGGCTAACCTCCTGCTATTAAGTGAGAACCTGGCAAAATTTCAAGCCCCCATAAACCCTGAGAACACTGCTGCCTATGCAGAACTGTTCACAGAAACCCCTGTACAAGCATATCAGTAGTTGCATAGAGGCAGCAAGACCCACAAGGAAGAAGTACAGAACTAACTCAAGAAACAAGCCACGCTGTTGGAATCACAAAATCAATAGACTGTATAACAGGAGGAAGAAAATCATGGCAAAAATTATGAGTTGCAGCACCCAGCAGGATAAAAGCACTCATCATACTAAACAAACAACTCAGAGGGCAAATAAAGTCTACCAAAGCCAAATTTGAGGTAAGTGTGGCCTCCCAGGCCAAGGACAACCACAAAGCATTATTTATCTATGTCCACAACCTCAAAGGCAATACACAATTGTGTCCAGAGCTCATTGTAAATGGAACCACCTATACTGAGCCAGAAAACATAGTAAACCTCCTGGCTGATAAATTTAGCTCCAACTTTGCCCCTTTCACCCCTCAATGTTCCCTTAGGAAATATCATCAAATGTAACTCCCCCTACTGTTACTAGGGAACAGATCCTTAATGCTCTCTCTAAGACCAAGAACACTGCATCAATGGGCCCAGACAATACCCAAGATGCCTTCTAAATAGCACGAAACATGACCTATCATGACTTCTGGAATTACTATTTAACTGTAGCCTCCAAACAGGCTTTGTGCCTCATGAATGGAAAAAGGCATCCCTCTGCACAAAGGTGGGCCATCTGCATACCTTGGAAACTACAGACCCATAAGTCTCACTAGTCTTATATGTAAAGCCATGGAAAGAATTATCATGGAGATGATCAACACAGATATAGTAAACTTCCATACACTGGACCCAACCCAGTTTGGTTTCATCAAGGGCAGATCATGGGGTCTATATTATATCATCGAACACTTAAAAAGCAAACGATGAATAATCGACCCCATGTAAGGGAAAGCTTACAATCTCGAAAGCTCAGAACAGCGATTTGTTTTCCAAGGGAAAAAAATAGCTGTTCCAAAAAAAAAAAAAAAAAAAAAAGACTACATAAAGTGGGGGGCTTTGCACCCCACACCCCCCTACTTAAATATACCAACCACGAGATTGCATTACAGTGCAGAAAATGGCAAAGTATCGGAAGCAGCCAAGCGGAAAGAATTCGCTTAAAAGCCACTTCACTATTTTGACTTTTCGTTGCTTTAAGTTCAACCAAGCCACATTAGATACAATGCGTCTTTGGTCATTTAATAGGAACCCCAGATCATGCCTATTCAACCTGTTGGACTTCCCTGAGAAGGTCACCAAAGCAATGAATGAGGGCACAATCGTTCACACTGCCTACCTTGACCTGGCCAAGGCATGTGACATAACACACCACTCAGGCATTGTTGCCAAACTCAAGAGGTTAGGTAGAAACCCATGTCACCCAGTGGATAGCCAAATGGCTCACAGACAGGACCCAGGAAGTTAGAATTGGGGAGTCCACCTCTACAAAGAGCCCCGTCACAAGTGGAGTCCCTCAGGGACCATTCCTTGGACCGCTCCTTTTTGACATTTACTTCAGAGATGTCAAGGCCAACATCATTGGTCTCTGGCTGACTAAATTTGTAGAAGACTGCAAATTAGACCCGTCATTGAATCTCACACTGACACAAATGTTCTGTAGGAGGGGCTGACACAGACAAACACCCGGTGTTAGAGCCATGGACTAAAACTAAATACCAAGAAATGCATAATAGTATCCTTTGGGAAATCATCCATCCTTGGTAACTATCATATTGACAACACACCCCTTAGAGCTGACCCAGTAGTCAGGGACTTAGGGACACACATAGATAATAATCTAGCCTTTGATCATCATGTGTCTACAGCGGTGAGGAAATCATTCTAAGTTGCACAACTTATAAACACAGGTATGGCATCTAAGTCCAAGGAAGTCATTGTTCCACTGTATTCGGCATTCATCAGACCTATCATTGAGAACAATGCCCCTTATACCCCTTTGGTATGTCCTTAACTAGGCATATCTAACAACTGGAACATCCACAGAGGTTTCTCACTAAAACAATACAGCATGTAAATAAAATGTCATATGCAGACTGTCTCAAGGCCCTGTCCCTGTATTCTGTCTCCTACAGGCTTTTGAGGGGAGAGCTTTACCTGGCATACAGGGCATTGTCACACCCCACTCTGATGGACCTTCTGCATATCCACAAAACAAACAACACCAGAATTACCCATTATAAAGACTTAAACCTTGCCTATGATATAAACAGGACCTGCTGGAGAGATAGGTATGTATCCCAGAGACTACACCATCTATAGAACAGGCTCCCCATCCATGTGAAGCAGAGTTCCTCCCTAACCCAGTTCAAGTGCAACTTGGGCAGTTGGATGGAAAACCGGAAATACATCCCTTGTTTGGCAATTATGTCTCTAATGGACACAGGTTACCTGTAAATGTTTCATCTCCCAGGCACATGCTTACACTTATCAAGGCTATGAGAATGTGTCAGAGATTTGGAATGCAAGGCTAGGCTTAAAATGGCCCTTGTGGTTGTAAGCCTAGTAAACACCTATGAACCTGTATGTTATTGTATTTGTTGACCTTTCTATAGTCATTTATATTTTCATAATGCATTCATCACATGCCATCTTTCAGACAACAGTAGCCAGTGTTATTTTGAATAAAATTAGTTTTCCTTTCCTTGACAATATGCCAGCTTTATAACTTAGTCCTTTCTTTTAATGTTATGTTGTCATTTCCTTTTTTGCTGTGCCTTTATAAATGGTATTGGTTTTCTTTTAGTGTACCTCTATTACCTTTATGTGACAGAAGCCTATTTGCCCTTTAAATTAATGTATATTTCACTATGGCATATAATACTTGCCTAAGGTATACCTGTATTAGCACAAAGCCTGACTAATCTTTTTTACATGGTAGTTACCTGCTGCCAGAGTGTTTCTTCCTCTTGCATGTCTTCTAGGATAGCATTATTCCTTAATGTAGTTATTTATGGGTATTGACAGGTATTAGGTATTTTAAGGTCCCAGTCTAATAATCCTAGAGAACAGCAGTTTTTTGTGGAAGAAGTGCAACATGGTATTGTGGGTAAATTAATATGTAAATACTGTAGCTGAATTAGTATCAAATTAGTATGGAAAGCTAGTGGAACAAACAGGCAAAACAACTAATAAAACAAAAACAGGAATGGTGGCAAATATGCAGTCAAGCAAGAAAAAAATTATTTTAAGCGCTTTTCGTCAGCCCGAACAACTGACTTCTTCAGAAACAATTACAATCAGTAAAAAGTTCATTATATATACATAAATCCAATAGACAAATACTAATTGCATTCATCAAGTTAAAAAACAATGCCAATTTACATCATAAAAAAGTAAAAGCTATTAAACAGTATAGCTAGCTATGTTGAATACTAAACAGCAAACACAATTATAAGTATAAAAACTAAAACAAACACACCCACCAGAGCAAATATCTCTCCACTGCCTTGAAAGTGAAGTATAAAAAATCCAAATGCGATGAACAGGGAGAGGCAACCAAACGGCTCACAATAATAATCCAGTCTTAGTTAAAACGAATAAAAGTTCATTTATTGTGTACACAGGTAAGCGCTTTCACCAAAGCTTCTTCAGACCTTAAAAAACTTCCCGCCAAACAAACATTTCCTTTTGTACTAATCATATGACCATGCTTCAATTAAACTATTAACTTATTTAAAAAGACATTCATCATTTGTCGCTACTAAAACCACAATATTCAAGCTATAATACATGCACTAAATCAAATTCATACCTTAAAAAAACTGTCAAATGATAGCAAATATATATAATATATAGCGCTTATCCATTTCTAGCTTATACAGATCCTAAAAATGAGAACTTCTCAATTATTGTGGCACATTTATAAATACAATATGGTGTGACATTTATCTTTGTTATTCCTCCCTATCTATATCTTTAATACAGATGCTTATAAGAATATATAAAAAATCGATAATATAGGTCTTACATAGACCAAAAAAATAAAAACTATATGTTGTAAGATTTCTGTTAATCAGATTTTTTGAAACATCGCTGTGCGTTTAGTTGCTATTAACTGGACAAATACAACTGAACTCTATTGCAACCAAACTAACAGCATTGTCAAAAATATCTACCATTTCATGTGCATGCATCAAACACCAACACCGATGCTACAATAAAAATTCGCTCTCCGTTTATGAGCGAGTGTGTATAAATACACACTAATATTGCTCTACTAGACTGTCTGTGTACTAAAAGTAAATTAAAAAATATATGTATAGTGTACAAAGATACCGAATCTTACTTGAACGTATTTTGTTTAACTCTTGATGCCTCTTGCATAAATGACTTTAGAGTCATTGCTTGACTCATACTGGACTTATATTTCCCTGTCCATAATTCACAGCTATCATTTAAATAATACTGCAGTAAAATTTGCAAAAACTGTATGTATCATTCTCAACATGTATATGATATTCACAAGAGATATAGATTGGTGTTAGTATAAATGTACAAAACATGTTTATTCATAAATTGTTTAGCCGAAGAAGCTTCCTAACATACTGTTCAATTTTATGTCATTTACTAAAAACTAGTTAACCTAGCAGGCTGACATTATAAATTCTCACGAGCGTCATGCTCATATATAACTGATTCCAAAATAGTTAGATACTCAACGGGCCAAGTAGGTATTTTCATAAAAAGCCCCAAGCATGTCAAAGTGATACTGCTAAGAACATGAGCATATATTGACGTTCGTCAAAGGAATTTATGCCAATACGTCAGTGTAAGAATGTATTTAAGCCTAATAATCTATTCCGAACATAACATTGTCGACACAAGGATATGAATTTAAGTGGTAATAACATACGAATGCTAACTAAGTTGATACCACATAAAATATATTCTATGTAGGCAACTGTTGAGTATCTAACTATTTTTGAATTTATTAAATATCACACCATATTGTATTTATAAATGTGCCACAATAATTGAGACGTTCTCATTTTTAAGATCTGTATAAGCTAGAAATGGATAAGCGCTATATATTATATATATTTGCTATCGTTTGACAGTTTTTTAAGGTATGAATTTGATTTAGTACATGTATTATAGCTTGAATATTGTGGTTTTAGTAGCGACAAATGATGAATGTCTTTTTAAATAAGTTAATAGATTAATTGAAGCATAGTCATATGATTAGTACAAAAGGAAATGTTTGTTTGGCGGGAAGTTTTTTAAGGTCTGAAGAAGCTTTGGTGAAAGCGCTTACCTGTGTACACAATAAATGAACTTTTATTCGTTTTAATTAAGGCTGGATTATTATTGTGAGCCATTTGGTTGCCTCTCCCTGTTCATCGCATTTGGATTTTTTATACTTCACAATTATAAGTATAGTTAAAATGAGACACCTAGATATTAAAGAAATTAAAAAAAAGTATAAACCTGCCTAATATAATTAATTGTAAGCACAGCGTGTTTTAAATACATAAAAACATATATGCTGTTATAACCACAGCATATTTATATTGATTCACCTCTTAAGGCTATTCAATTTTAATACGCTGCTAATCGAGCAGGAATCATTTAGCCCCGGGAAGCTGTAAGCATTTAACCTCACTTGCCAGGCTAGTTCAAGTTCCTCATGTTTAAGGGGTCTCAGACCTCCCCTACTATCAATTTTAGCTTGATCAATAACAATAAATTTAAAGGCATGGTCCTTGTAACAGGAAATGTGTTTTGATAATGCATTCTCAAGTTTACATTTCTTTATAGCATATTGGTGTTTGTACAGTCTGTCAATTAGTCTTCTCTCAGTTTTTCCTATGTAGAAGGCTGCACAGAATGTACACCTTGCTAAATATGTAACATAAGTGGAATTACAGTTGTATTTACCCTTCAGCTTGTACAGTGTACCATTAACCTGGAAGGAATTAGTTTCTTCCACAACTTTACAAAACTTACAATTTAAACATTTGTGCATGCCAGGATTCCTAACCACAACCCTATCATGCTGTTCCAAAAATGTTTTAAGGTTTTTACCCCTCCTAAAAGTCACTCTAGGACCTTCACCTACTTTTTGATAGACGCTTGGGTACATTTTGAATAACTCCCAATTTTTCTTCAAAATAGCTAGACATTCATTACTATGTGTACTAAATGTAGTGATGAAATTCATAGGGGTGTTAGCGTCCTCATGACTATTGGTTCCAATAATGTTGTCATTTGTTTCTTCTAACATGGCTCCTGAGCTTATAGGTGACACAGTAGGTTTGACACATAAAAGTGGGACATAAACTCTGTCACGTCTCTTGTCCATTACCTCCTGTATAAGCATATCTAAAAGAGGTTCAGGGTACCCTCTGTGAAGGAACATACTCTTAATTACACTGTACTCATCAAAAAACTCTTCATCCAAGCTGATCATTCTGGAAGCTCTCACCAATTGTCCCTTAATAGCAGATTTCTTTTGGTGAAAGGGGTGGTTACTAGTGTAGTGAAGAAAAGTATTAGAGTACGTGTTTTTCCTAAAAATGCTAGCTGTAAAAGTGTTCAGAACATAGTTCTTATTGAGGCATATGTCCAAATATGCAATAGTGTTTGAATTAAATGTGGACGTAAATTGTAGAAAATCAGTAGTACTATTGAGGTAATCCAATACTAACTTACTGTCACTTTTGTCTCCACTGAACAGGATGAAGATGTCATCCAAAAATCTGGTGTAAAAAACAAAAGTGTTAGAAAACCTGTTACCTTTAAAAACGTACTCTGATTCCCAATATGCCATCACTAGATTAGCTATGCTACCCCCACAGGGGGACCCCATTGCGACTCCTACGTTTTGCAAAAAGAACTCATTTTGAAACATAAAATAATTGTTAGTTAGTACTAAATCAATAAGTACTGACACCAGTTTGATTTCTCTACAAGTTGCATTGTGTTTCTTCAGCATGAGGGCTACCCATTCCAATGCTATTTTGTGAAGTATACAAGTATACAAATCTCTCACGTCTATGGTGAGAAAGTTGTAGTTCTCGTTAAAATCCAATGATCCTGTCTTGTCTAGAAATGACCAAGAGTCTTTACATATTTGAGACTCATTTATTAGGTATTTCTGTAAGATGGCATCTACAACTTTAGCGCAGGAATAAGTTGGTGACCCTCTACTGTCCACTAGAGGTCTCAGTGGTGGGTTCTCAATGCACTTGTGTATCTTAGGAATACCAAAAATGCATGGGTATCTAGGGAACAGAGTTGTCATATAATTATAGGTCTTTTGGTCAATACTCCCATCGATGAACAAGTCCCCTATACATTCCTTAATGCTGTTGTAAGCTTTGTTGACCTCAGATCATGAACTAGAAGTATAAGCTTCTGTATTAAGCAACCTATTCATAAGGTGTTGGTAGTCAGATGTACTAAAAACAACCAACCCACCACCCTTATCTGGCTTACAAAAATGTAGGGCCTGTGAATTGAAAAATTGCAGGCAGTCACGCTAGTCCTTGTTAATATTAGTGGTAAAATTACTCACAGTCCTAGTCTTATTAGTGTGTCTAACATCCAATTCGCAACACTTCTCAAATAATTCTAACACTGGGTGTAACGGAGGGTTATAAGTGCTAGGAACATAGAATTTATCCTGGTGGCCAGAGCTAAAGACATTACCCATTAACAAGTTGAAATTTAGTTTTCTAGTGTAAGATTTAATATCCACAATGGTGTCTACTATATTCCATGGTTTAGATGGTACAAATGTCAAGCCCTTAGACAAAAAATCGACCATATCAGTACTAAACTGGGTAGTACTAAAATTATAAAGTTTAAAATCCCCGCTTTATTCAGAATAATGTCCGGTTGCTGTGAATTAGACCTGTCTTCATCGTATCTAGACATCACATTGTCAGAGTCTAAATTACTCTGAAGGTTTAAATTTAAACTCAGAAAAGACTGGTCCCCGCAAGCATCAGGGCCAGTGGGAGGTAAACAGTCAGGCCATAGTTGGAATATTAGTTCTTGTGTTTGTCGAACCTCCGTTTGTTCTTGAATTGGGGTTGCTGGAAATTCTTCTGCTTTGGTCTGGCCCCCATAGAGTGGCCTTGCTGAAAATTTTGGTGTTGCTGAGGTAAATTATTGTCAAGATGAGCACTATGTAACCTCTCACTCCAAGGAGTCTCCCTTGGTTCGCCCTCATCAAGTGCAGGGACCACGGGTCTATGGTTGGTATTAGCCACATTTTCATAAGGAAGACACCCATCGTTCATGTTGTCACCACTATCAATTGTGGGCTCATTCTGACGACCATTAGATGTAATTGGCTGTTTAGAGTGAACAGTCCTTTTACTCCATACCTGTGCTGGTGGTGGGGTAGGGTAAGCAGTTCCTAAACTGTACGCCTTACAGTCTCTTTCCAATTTTTTGAGTTTATTGGATTTCAATTTAAGCATATACTGATCAATACTAGTAAACACACGTTCATACTCATATTTATATCTACCAAACTCATAATGAGCTTGTATAGTTTTATCCAGTTCTGTCACATATTGTGACAAGTCTTCTACCCATAATGTATAGTGTTTTATTATAATTTCAATAAGTTCAAACCCTTGCCAGTTAAACAAGTTAACCAGGTCGATATGAAATGCAGAACCAGTCCTCCAACCCAGTAGGGTACGGTGCACGCCTCAAGCCTTTAGGTACCACTCTCCGAGTGAGGCACTCTCGGAAGTATGAGATTTCAAGTTGTAACTTTTTTAGTTTAACTAGACAAGCATCAAACAATTTAAGGTGGTGGTTAATAGCTTCAGCATTAATACTGTTATTTTGATCAGCTGAATTAACAATAGTGACATTTCTGATTTCATCAGATAAATGAAATCCATTATTTAGCCAAGCTACAAAGGAGGGAAATGTGTTTTTACCTTCATGTCCAGCCGTTCCTGCCAAGCTCTGGCGGCTAATCTCACATTGTTGTAGGTTGCCATTATTCAAGCCCGTTAGTTCATAGGTTCATAGGTTCATAGGTTCATACTAGGCTATCTGCCCGAGGGCATTTACAAGCCTAGCCCATCGTTTTGTGGCTTACGCCACCCCTTTAGTATGGGGAACTATACCCATTATTTTGCTGTGCCTCTGTCGAGCAGTGACACTGAGGTAATCCCTGGGGTATATCTGCGATCTCCCATCCATTGGTCAAGATTTCTCTTGAACAAGGCCAGCGAGGTGCTCTGCCTCACATGTACCGGGATTTTGTTCCACAGCATAGGGAGTCTTTGGGTGATGAATCTATCCCTCCAGCACGTCCTATTAATAGCCGTGTCAAGGTTTAAGTCTCCGCCCTTGTGGCTCTGATGGATCTAGATTTTTGAGGTGAAGCATATTCATCAAATCTGGGTTTGACATGGCCTTGTATGTTAGGCAAAGGTCACCTCTGAGCAAGCGGTAGCGACTGAATAGAGCTGGAGTTCTTTCAGTCGGGCAGCATAGGACAGATTTTTGAGACCCTTTATCCTTTTGGTGAGGAACTTTTGTGGCCTCTCCAGCTGCTGCAAGTGTCGGGTCAGATACATTCCGAATGGGGCATTGTACTCAATCATTGGTCTGATGAGTGATGAGTAAAGGAGACTATGACCTCCCTTGATCTAGATGAGAATCCCTTCATGATAAGGTGGGCAATGTAGAAGGTTTTCCTAACTACTTTAGCTACATGGGTGTCGAATGACAGACTACTATCAACCTGGGTCCCCAGGTCCCTGATAACTTCTTCTGTGCTCAGTGGATTTCCACCTATTTGGTAGCTAGGGGTAACCTTGTTTTTCCCGAAGGGTATGACTATGCATTTTTTGGCATTTAACTTTAGGCCGTGGCTCTGGCACCAGTTATCCGTTTCTGTGAGACCCTTCTGAAGGATATCTGTGTCAGATGTGTTTTCTACTATGGCCCAGTTTGCAGTCATCTGCAAACTTTGTCAGCCATAACCCTCCTGTGTTTGCTTGTACTTCGGAAAAGTAGATGCCAAACAATAGTGGGCCCAGGACTGAGCCCTGTGGGACACCACTTGTGACAGGCTTTGAGTCTGACATGGCGCCAGCAGCTCTGACCCTGTGGGTTCTGTCACTCAGCCAGTTTGCAACCCATCTTGTGATGTATGGGTTGACATTTAAGCTGATGAGTTTTTCAATGATACCCGAATGGGGTATTGTATCAAGGCCTTAGCCAGATCGAGGTAGGCTGTATGGACTGCCTTTCCCTCATCAATGGCTTTGGTGACTGTTTCGAAAAAGTCAACCAAGTTTAAAAGGCATGATCTGCCTTTGACAAAGCCAAACTGGGTTGGATCCAAAGTCTGCAAATTCCCTATGTCTTTATTTATGAGGTCCATTATGATCCTCTCCATGGCTTTGCAGATAAGGCTTGTCAAGCTAATGGGCCGGTAATTTCCAGGGTCGGTGGAGGCACCGCCTTTGTGAAGTGGTACCACAGTTGCAGTGCGCCACTCCTGGGTACGTATCCAGAGGTAAGACTTTGATTAAACAGCTGTCCTAGCTGTGGGTTTAATTCCTCATTGAGTTCATGGAGCACACAGCCGGGGACACCATCAGGTCCCATGGATGCTGTGTTTTTGCTTTGGAGAGAGCAGTTCTCACTTGGGCGCTGGAGATGTTTGGGGGCTGCAATCGTTTGGTATAGATATCTCTCCTTTTGGGGGAGGGGAGAAGTTTGCACTGAACCTGTCAGCCAGTATGTTGGCAATGTCTGTAGGATCAGTAATCTTCACATCATTTTGAACTAGCTCTGAGCATATCTGGGAGTTTCCTCCCAGGTTTCTAACATAGCTAAAGAAGGCCTTATGATTGTCTTTTGAGTCTTTAGCTATTTTTCTCTCGAAATTTGCTTTGGATGATTTTATGAGAGCTCTTAGTTTTTTACTTATAGTGATCAAGGGTGTCTTACCTTTTAAGGACTTTGCTCTATCTTGTAGTAGCTTCCTCCTTTTGTTGTAGAGTTTGTTTATGGCTGGGGTCCACCAGACTGGACGCTTGCCTTTGGTACAGGGCCCACAACCAGAGGTTCACCCAGGTTAGATGTATTTAAATCCCTTAGCTGGCTCGTTACATTCACATTCCCTTCCCCTGGGTGGCTCCTTGTGTTTGGATGCACATCCATCAACAACTGAACAGCATTACGTTGAGCCAGTAGTTTAAAAGTGCTGTTAACAGTAGTGTTCCTTACTGTAGGGTTCTGGTTTGCTTAATGAATAATAGTAGACTGGTTGCAAGCTGTAAATTCACCCAGCTTTTTATTTTGGTTAATCCGCGGTTCGCCCATTGGTATTTCCATTGGAACATCAGTTGTTCCTTCAACTCTGCTAGCGTTAGCATCCAACTTTTGCCACGGTGTCTCAATGAAAGTTAAAAGTGTTTGCTTAAGACCACGTTGATCCAAATCTAACTGCTCTAATCTTGTAAAGATGCGGTCAATCTTACTGTTAAAAGAATCCAACAAGCTGCCCATGACCGGGTTGTTATCCACATCCGATGAGTCTCCGGCAGCAGAATTTAGTCTAAAAGCCACAGGAGTATCCTGTGGATTAAACGGACTGCTATTGCCGCCAGAACCTGTAGCCATACCAAACCAAGTCGAACAAACAGGCAAAACAACTAATAAAACAAAAACAGGAACGGTGGCAAATATGCGGTCAAAAAAGAAAAATGTATTTTAAGCACTTTTCATCAGTCCCAACAATTGACTTTCTCAGAAACAATTACAATCAGTAAAAAGTTCATTATATATACATAAATTCAATAGACAAATATTAATTGCATTCATCAAGTTAAAAAAACAATGCCAATTTATATCATAAAAAAGTAAAAGTTATTAAACAGTATAGCTAGCTATGTTGAATACTAAACAGCAAACACAATTATAAGTATAGTTAAAATGAGACACCTAGATATTAAAGAAATTAAAAAATAGTATAAACCTGCCTAATATAATTAATTGTAAACACAGCATGTTTTAAATACATAAAAACATATCTGCTGTTATAACCACAGCATATTTATATTTATAGCATATTTATATCTTAAGGCTATTCAATTTTAATACGCTGCTAATCGAGCAGGAATCATTTAGCCCCGGGAAGCTGTAAGCATTTAAACTCACTTGCCAGGTTAGTTCAAGTTCCTCAAGTTTATATTATATTTATTGAACTTTTTACTGATTGTAATTGTTTCTGAGGAAGTCAGTTGTTGGGGCTGACGAAAAGCGCTTAAAATAAATTTTTCTTGCTTGACTGCATATTTGCCACCGTTCCTGTTTTTGTTTTATTAGTATGGAAAGCTATTGCAATGCTTCCTAGTAACAACTGTCAACTTTTCTTTCATTTGAGCGAAAATTGCGAGTACTGTTTGGTTAAAATATGATTTTTATACTTAAAAACATTTTAGCATTTCCTTTTTTTCTATGCTTGCCATGCATCAGATACATTCACTGTTATACTTCATATTGCAAGCTTACTCCTTCATTTAAAAGCTTTATACTACTATATGTAGGTCAGTACCACTGACCTGGGATGGGTCTAGATGTAGTTACGTATGGTAACAGTACTTTTACATGTTTACCAAAGAGAGGTAAACAAATGCACACCATCTTCTATATAACATGCCTTGTACAGATTCTGGGACAAGAGTCTAGTTCCTTTCCATCACAGGTGTCACTAAGTTATTAATTACAGGCCTATATAATGATATATAATGTAGATTTGCATAAGTATGGGACTGGAACTGTGTCATACCAGACGTAGTTTCTTCCATAGCTTTACTAATTTGTTTGCATAATGTGTAAATGACACACATCCTTAATGTTATTCCACCTGTTCAGTCACGTTAGTCTATTAGAATCTGAGCAGTATTCATTTCCGTCCTTTCTTTAGCTGTAGGTCCCTCTTTCTATAACAGGATTTCTTTTTCCTCTTCTCCTTTCTTTTTTTCAGCTATTGGTTGTACCCTAGAAGCTCTAACATATGATTGACCTCATCACAAAGTAATGCATCATATCCTGTCTGATCAGACCTTACAAGCTGAACAGCAGTTTGAAATGGTTCTATGTGGTGGTAATGACCCCCCCCCCCCGACATCCCTGATGCAAGGAGAGACTGCCTGCAACCCCTGTCTAGGAAAAGAAACTCTGAGGCTCAGTTCAGTTAGGCAGTCACAACCAAACTGACATATCAAACCTGTATGCTGCAGACAAGGCTCTATAAGCACCATCTGGCAGTACGTTATGCAGCTCTCAGTACTGCTTCAGCCATTCTTTGGCTTACATCATCTGGCTTACAGTATACATATTGTTGATGTGTTTTTTTTTTTGACACTCGTATACAAAGCCATTAATTAATAAGTTACCTCAGTCTTCCTGTTAACTTTCTTCTACACTGCAAACATATAAGCATTGATCCTGCAGTGATAATGTGCCAATCTTACATACAACTTCTAATGCTGTGTCCAAATCAGATAATCCTTTTATAGTCCTTGGACCTGAAGTGTAGAACAATCTTCTTGGTAACACGACACCCCACCACCATACATGAGCTTAGAACTATGATACTTATTTCTCTTTTGTTTATCAGGTGGTTGGGCTAGTCTGCTGACCATTTTCAGCCATGACCCAGGCTCATAAGAGTAGTACAGTATTTCATTAGAGTATTACAACATTCCAGTGGAGAAACTGATAGCATACATGACATATCAATATTATATATGTCTAATAGTTTACATTGTAGATATCATACTGTAATCTTAATTTCTACATTATTGTACCACTGAGTCGAGGCATGTACAATTTAGAATATTTAATTAGGCATGTATAATATTTACATTGTAGATCCAAAAAATGTATGCTAAAAATACATGGCTATTCACAATTTTACTTACAGTCAGTACAAACTATAAAGTATGTACATTGTAAGTGAAGTTTAATTGAAGCAGATTTGTATGGTAGAGACAAGGGTTACTTGAACTACTATTAGCCAGTGTCTGAGAAGTATGAGCATTTAGTCTCCTTATACAAGTGTTTCTGCAGCTTGTATCTAAAGTGGAAAATTCTTGTTCAGCTCTGATGTCTGTGAGCATTTAGTCCCATATATTGTTACCTAGTCAACTCTGAGCACTTTCACCAGCTGTAGTCTTAAATTTTGGTCTGATTAAGGAGAGAACATTCTGCTGTTCTTGCCTGAGAAGTTCTTAAGTTCATAGGTTGGTACTAGGCTGTCGGGCCTAGGGCCTATACAAACCTAGCCATAATAATTCCCTGGCTATTTTTTCACATATTTACTTCCCTGGACCTCTGTCTAGCAGGACGACTGACGTGATCCCTGGGGTGAATTTCTCATCTCCCATCCATAAGTTTATTATCTTGATTGGGAGTTTGCTTATTAGTGGCTGGGTATTGACTAAGCACTATAATTTTGATCAGGAATGAGCTGTGCAGATAGAAGACCCTGCTCTGACTAGGTTTCCAATGTAGCCATCTAAGTGGGTCAGAATGATGGGTATAAGACGGTGCTAGTACCACAAAGCTACATATTTTGTTTACTGTCATTTGTAATCTGTTAGAGATGCATCCTGACTGTTGGACTCATAGTGGGAGGCCATATTCTAGCTGTGATTTTTGATTAGTGCTTTTTGAGTCATGAGGGATAGTAGGTGTGATGTTGTTTTTTAACAGTTTTAGCTGAGTCAGAGTTTTACTTCCTACTTTAACTGTATGTTTATTGATGGACAAGGAGGAGTCTACAATCATACCTAAATATTGACCTACCTGCTACAATGAACCACTTTTCCCTGCCTTCTAGAACTTGCAGTAACTGAAATACTATCCAGCTTGTCCACTCTACTATACAGGGAATGATAAATGAATGGCCTGTACTACATACATACAGTCAGGAACTGTAAATAGCATACACAGTGACAGCAATAACATACTTAGAACACAATGGCACACACTTAATATCCAAATATTCTACCTGTACGTTGACCTGTATAACTCTGTGTAGTATTCTATTACATCTGGATGCTATGATAATTCAGAACCACCAAAAAGTGCAGTGTATACCTTAGTCATGAAGTTATACAGCTTAGCCTTCACCACCTCTACTGTTTGTCCATGGAACAATAACTATATTCAGTGAGTTAGCATAATATTGACATTTCAGTTTCATTACACTCAGTAATGTACAAATCACAATATTTTATTAATGTATTATTAAACTATCATTAAAAAAGTCCTCTTACAACTAAAACTCTGCTGTTTTCTAGTCCTGCAAAGCATTGGCCAAGAGCATCGTTCTCCTTAAACTACAATACTGTCTTCCTGTACTCTCTTTACTTATAACAGTTAAAGACTTCAAATCATTATGAATAAAATTGCTGGATTTGGGATACTTGTTCACACCTGTGTACATCACTGCAATCTTGTAAATGATGAAAACTGGCTACGTGTTGCTGAAAGATCCACTTATCTTCTATACATCTATCTATAAAATTATAAATGAAGGCTATTGTCCCCATTTTGAAAACAAAACTTCCAATCAGGGAACAGTCCTTCTCCCTATGGAATTCACAGGAGAACTTAATATCTGTCATCCTCCTCCCATTTAAAACAGTTATTAGTGAATGAGCCTTCCATGGACAGGCCCTGCTGTCTGGAACAGCACCAAGATATTCTTACTACGTTTAAGAAGTCCCTTTCTGATCATCTCTACAAGGAAGTTGCTTGTAAATGCTTTTGGGATAATGGTTAAACTCTTTAAAAAACTTAAAATTTTAAAAATGTTTACAGTCTCTCCATTGTTTTCCCTTTGCCATTTAATTCTTCTTCTTATTCATGTGTTTTCTTATTTGTCTCTAGGCCTATCTCTGTAATCTGTATTTTTAACACTTCCATTTTGAATATTTCTTTTAAAAATTTCAGTTTTAAACCTTTAAGTAGCAATTTTTAGTAACCAAACTGTTTTGCAACCCATGTAAATTGATAAAATATTATGAAAATCTGCTCCTTTGTTAGAAATGCATAAGAATTGTATAACATTGTCCTTAATAACAACTGTTTAACAGTTGTATATGAACTTTCTAAACTTTTTCCAGCTCTGTAAGCCTATCAATTTATCATATTTGAAGTGTATAACTTAGGTTAGTTGCACTGTTTATTATCCCTGAGCCCAGGTCATGGCTGGAAAGGGTGTTTGGACGAGTCCATCTACCCAGTTACCAAATAGTAAATAAATAAATATGAATACTAAGTATATGTATTCGCAAGTGTCAGTGTTGCAAGCAACAACACACACGCTTTTGGAGTACAAGACTGTAGGTTCTATTCCCACACTACATTCTTATATCTTATACCATACTTTTCTATCTTTTTCTATATCACCAGCTTTTATTTTCCACAAAAATATTTTTTCTTGGTAACGTTTTATTTCTTCATTTCTACATTCCTTTTCTTTTTTTATTCTTTTTTATCTTACCCCAACATTCATCATACTTATATTTATACAGTTTTACTGCTAATCTTTCATCTCTCTCATTTATCCACTTTAACACTTTGTACAAAATTACTGAAGCCCTGATGCCCTAGTAGTATAAATTCTATACAGGTCTACATTGAAACGAGGTGACTAGCCTAGTGGGACTAACCTGGTCAACAAAAGAATACATACATTTATTCCAGTTATACACAGTTTTTCTGTGTATTCTATAACCCTTGGGCTGTGGCTAAAATGGCTTCATTGGGGTCAGTCCACTAACCCCATATAACAAGCGTCAGTCAAGCAATAAGGATCAGGACTTTACATGTTTTTAAATATCATTAAAGCTCTCTTTGCTGTAAATGAACTCATGACCCCTTACCCTAATATACTTCAAATGTTCTTCATAGTTGTGTGGTCCAAAATCAAGCTGATGTATCTTTTTATGATGTCCACTTTCTCCATATGTCCTCACTGTAGCTACTGTTTGCTAATCTCCTTATACTTACTGTCGCTTGCCTTACATCTTCTTAGTGCTTATGTACATAGATATTCTTCGCTTGCCCTAGTTTGCTTTGCTGTCCTCCACTGTATTGTTTATCATGTAGTTTCTGATAGTTTATTCCTAAGTCCTGTGTTCCTTTCTGCCTCTTAAATGCAATCTCTTTTTCTCTTCCATCTGTATTTTACCTCTTAAATGTAATTTTTCCTCTCATCTGCCCTTGTCAGCTCGTGACATTTTCTGTGCACTGCAATCTTTTAAATCTTTTTCATATACTTTTGTCTTTCTTGCAGTAACTAATTGATTTAACCATACGCTTTAGATTTTGTCACAGTCAGTTTTGTAGTCTGTCCTGTCTATCCATGACTGCTAGGTTGTTTGTGGGGTAGATTTTTAAATTCTTTTCGGTTCAATCTTGTGCTTATCTTTGTAACCATGGTGATTCTAATCCACAAAGTCTGTCTGATAATAATAAGCCCCCAGGGGTCGGTCCAGTCTGACATCAGTCATGGAATGTGTTAGTATGCACTTGGTCTGGAAGTCTCCATCTCAGCAGGTAAACTTTGAAATTCTGCAAGATGCTGTCTGCAGGGTCTAGGATTTCCTGCATTATAATCAGTTCTTTTGCTGAAAAGATGTAGTCCAAATCAGGAAAGAAAAGACTTTGAGAAAAAGTTGGGTATACAAATTACCTAACAAACTTGCAGTAGTTATGATTAGCTAGAATTATAAATAAAATTCCAGAATATGGGGGCTGTGAAATTTACTGCAGTATTATTACTGCTTAGCTTAGGCAGGACTTCTTACACCTGCCTATCAGTGCAATGCAGAGATATTATTTCACCGTTTTCTTGCTGGCATTCCACGTGGGAAGGGGAAAAATTAGAAAGAAGTAAACGTTCTGTAATAGGATGACATCAGCAGCCTAGAGTGTTACTGAGGAACCTACCAATAATGAGGACTAAAGCTAGGGAGGCATGGCATAAGTCAAATAAGTGAATGAGTTAAGGGTTGCCACAAGAAGGGGCCTGCTTCAAAGAATAGGAACTTGAAAAAGATTAATAAATGTGAAAAAATAGTAAAATAGTCTAATACTTTGCTGCTTTACACATGTGCATGTATCAAGATATATGTGTATGGGGAAGGTCAGATCTAGAAAAGGAATGTGTCAGTTGTAATCATTAATAATTAAAGTACTTTTACAGCTGTTAACACTAAGAGCTTCCTTTAAAAACTCACTCATCTCCACACATTAGAATGGGATTGCTTTTGAAGGATTATGTCATGAGCAGCTGGTCTCAGAACAAAGCTGCTTTTGCAGATTTAAGGTTAAGTATATAAATATTTTATGTTATTACCAAAGAAAAGGAAAGGTGGTAATGTAGTTTTATGAAGTGCATGTTACAGACATTGTAGTAGTTTAACAGCTGCTTAGCCACACAACAGAATATTTTAAATAACATTCTTCTTCCTTATGCCTTTGAGCAATACACCTCTAGCCTGCTGCAGCTCCTGAATGTATAGCTGTAAAGTTAACCAAATCTGCTGTTCACCCCATACAGTGTCCTGATTGTTATTGCTGTATGACATTGTTGCATCATGATGAGATGTATTAACTGCTCTTGGGTAAATAAACAGCACAGGAAAGCATGCTTTCCCAGTTAAGGGGATATGGATGAAGGCAAGGAGACTCTTCTGTTATCAGTCAGTATTGCAGCGGACAAGAGAGCAGGCAATAATGGGGACACCCACTGACAAGGCCAGGCTCTGTGTGAAGGTAAAGAAATAAAAGGAAGAACGAGAATAAAAGGAAGAAAGAAAAAGAAGAAGACAACACTTCTGTGAAATCCACAAATGTACCCACATGTTAACCAGGTAAATGTATGTAAGTATAAGTGACCTCCATGTACGTGTATATGTGCAAGCAACCAGGTAAGTGTATGGAGCTTGCCATACAGAGCAATATTAAAAATCTTACAAGGACTAGGAATTCTATACAGAGACAAAAAATCCTCACTGTATCACTGCATCCACTTGAATCATTCTTGCCACTACATACTTACTCCTCCCTCTCTCTCACTTATATGATTCTCCCATCCTGACTAACCTCCAGGCCACCCTAAAATCTAAACCAGAACAGTGTTACAACAAGGTAGTTAGATTTGCAGCTCATACAAGTCATAGAACACATCACTGTTCTGCACTAAAACTCTACAGTTGGTAGAATTATCCCACCAACTAAATAATACCCAGCTGCTCTTAACATACAAAATTATATTTAATCCCACTTCCTGCTCAGCCTGTAAGTACAGTTCTCCACCACTACCTCTCAAATCATCACCTTTGATTTTCTGACAAAAATTTGCTTGACATCTATAAACCTTACAAAAACTGCAGTCAAAGTCTGTACTAACACCATATAGCAAAAGTCTGGAATATGATCAATGCACCAATCGGGGCAATACATAACATTCATTTATTTAAGCTGCAAGGAAAAAATGCCTCTCTGACTCCTGGCTTTGCACTTGCTGCACTCTTGGCTAAAATGTTAGCTCCTTCTCCCCTAATACTTCTGTATTTCCTGAGTCTCCTTTTCCGTGTTTTTCCTTTTTTATTTCTCTTACTATTTCCCTTACTCTTAATTTTGCTTTTACACATGATTTCTCTTGCCTCCCATATCTATTCCACTTATTATAACTAACAAATAGTTTTTCTCACTCTCCTTTCTGTTTCTGTTCTCTTTATCCACTGTTTGAATTTTCTACCCCGGCATTTATTTTATGAGTAATAAACTCTCGCACTTACAGCATGTAAACACTTTTCAGTGCTACGTGAAATTGTATTTATCTTGTTTTACTGATGGTATATGTGTATTATTCTACATGTTATATGTGTAGTAATATTTGTTTTAATTTATGTTTTTACAGTACATTGTAATATAATGTCAGTTTTCACCTGTGTATATGTATTTTATATTCCGTTATTTGTGGAGCTTTTCTCCCCCGGGCTTCCTCTGAAAAATGGATAAAATTACCCATTGGACTTTCCCGGTAAACAAATGTCAGTAAATACAATAAATACATAAAATTAATTGGCACATTTTTGAACTTTTTTCAGCCATGACTCAAATAAGGAGAAGGGTAAATGCAAAATAAACATACATAACATACATACATATAAAGCAGCATAGTATATTTTGAGAGGAAGCTGGGGGACTTTAAACAAATGCATATAGACACAAGAAGAGAATACAAACTCCACACAGAGAGTGATGATAAATCAGGATTGAATCCTGGACATGTGAGGCAGTGTTCTTAACCACCAAGCCATCATGTTTCACATCCTGAATATTGATTCTAAGGATAAGATTTTGCTAATTGAGAGAGATGAAAATGTAATTCATAGTTGTATACAACACTTGGCAGCAGTAAGGGTTCAGATAAGCTGCAGACAGAATTGGAGTTCTGTGGCAGGACCACAACAGAAACCAAAGCACTTGGATTCATTTAAATAACTGGCAACCAGCTTGGTGCACTGATCCCAAAGATACTCTTCACTCGTATCATAGTTGACCCATTCAGTCTTGGTTTCATTCCTTATTGTTAAAGCTAAATCTGGTGGAAATTTTAATGGTTTGTCACTTTCTAAGGGGCAGAGTTGAAATATAATGAAGTACTTGACAGAAAGTGATGAAACGCGCCTTTAAACTGCGGAGGTCTTATTATTGTTGCGACAGAAAGTGGTGTACAGGTGATGAAATGGCCATTTAAACTGAAGAGAACTGATTACTGTTATAACAGAAAATGTTTTTAAATAGTATTATACTTCTGATTGTGTTCACTTGATGTATTAAAAAAGAATATAAAACTGTCAGAATGTTTATACCCAGTGTTTATCATGCAGGTCAAATGAAGTACTTTGTTCATATTTTAAAATTTCATTCAGTTTTAAGCATATATTTTTAAATAGTAATACAAAATGAAACAATATAGACTGTCTTAAAGTATTTAATACACACATGGGATAATTTTCAGAGACAAAAATTTTCCAGTTGAAGTTGAATAGTAATTGTGTGCAAAAGATATGCTGCAGATATCTTCTGGAATCAGAGATACAATATGGGTTGAGTTTGGCAAATCTCCTCAACTTCTGCAGCCAAACAGAATGCAGATCATCAAGCACACAGCTGCAGAATCTGGAACAAGATAGATGCTTCAAGTTCAGATTTTAGTGTTCACTGAAACAGCTCATCACAGATCTGAGGTTTGATTCTACCACACAATGTCTTACTACATCTAGTCAGAAGTTAATTTACATCAGGCACTTAAGCCAGCTTACCAGACCATCTGATGTGGTCATACCAAACAAACAGTTCCACTATGTTTAAGAGCTGGTTAAAGCTTTATCCAGATGAACAAAGAAGTCCAAGTTTCAACTGGATAAAAAACACATACATTGTTTTCAGTGATTGGGGGCAAGCCCCCCCTCCATTAATTTCATACATTCCTTTAGTAAATTTAGTAAATACACTGGCTTCATGGTCATGCAGTCATGAATAAAAATGAAATGTTTAAAAAACTTTGAATCAGTGTTGGTTCACTAGCAGGAGCTATGTCAGCAGTGATCCTCAGTGTTAAGCAGTGATCGGTGAGCAGGGGAGGAGTACTCGATAATTTAGTTATCTAATCTCATACTAATGTAGGGAAGCCTATACAAACACAGGTATGAGACTATGCTTATGTTTCCTAGACTCAGAATAGAATATTAGCAATCTTTCTGATTCGCTTAGTTCTATTAACCATCTCCGAATTTTTTGTGTTTCACACCATGTATATGAAAATAACCAGAATATATAGACAGTTTAATGTGGCCCTGTTGTTCTAAGGAACACTGAATCCATGTGCTTCAGGCAGTGCTTGGTATTATTTCCTGTGGCATGCATGCATTTGCCCCTTTGTAGAAGGGCATTCCAGTAATGAATGATAGGAATGTTGGGAAAGTTAACACCAATGACGACAACAACAACAGATTCATGTGTATATAAAAATGAAACATGCAGACCTGTGTCCAGTAATATGCCTGAGAAACGTTGACATCTGAACTCACATCCAACATGACATTATGTTGTTTAATGACTCAGCAATCTAAGTCATTGTGCTCATGTTACAGCTTGTTCTAGAAGCATAGAGTCAATTTTCACTTTGGGCAACTGGTGTTGGTCTGAAAGCAGGGACAATTTTGAAATATTACTTTAATTCACTTAAGAAGTTAATAGAAAATAGGTATTGCTTTAACAGGCATTTTCTGAAGAATAAGAAACTCCAATGTCTGGTAATAATGACCTAGTAATCATCAGTGATTTACCAGCTGATCAAACAATGTATGAGGGGACGGGGTAACAGTTTTAGGTAAAGTCAGGGACATTTTGCAAAATCAGGTGCAGTCTGCTTACCGGTACCAGTATGCTTACCATGTTGCTGTGAGGGGAACATGTTTGTTAGATATACTGAGAACATGAAGGGGAAAATAATTTAGGCCTCTATGGGACAGGAAAAGGCTGCGATCTGTTTCTTTTTAATGAAAGGATACAAGTATTTATGGGATGTTTAAGTATTATAAGGTGAAATTTAAAAAATGAGGCAGGATGTGGCTAGTATCATAAAAGGCAGAGATCTGTTTTACATGTTAGGCAAGTACATATATATATATATATATATATATATATATATATATATATATATATATATATATGGGTCTACTTTAGAACACCGACATGCCAGTTTGCCGACACACAAACCACCGACACCAAATAACCGACAACATACAATACCGACAACGCAAAACACCGAACACCATTACACCGACACTAAACGTAAACAACACATTACACTACAGTACATATCCACTAGCCCTAACCCAAACCCTAACCCTAAGGTCCGACACTACCGCACCTTACCCTACCTGCACCCTAACCCTAACTCACTTAAGCCACCCCTAACCCTAAGGTCCGACACTACCGCACACTTACCCTACCTGCACCCTAACCCTAACTCACTTAACCCACCCCTAACCCTAAGGTCCGACACTACCGCACACTTATTCTGCCTGCACCCTAACGCTAACGCAGCTAGGGCACCCCTAACCCTAAGGCCCGACAGTAGCAGACACGCACTTACCTGCACCCTATTCCTAACTTACTTAACCCACCCTAAAACATAAACCCGTCACTAACACACACTTACATTACCCAAACCCTAACTCCGACACTACCGCACACTCACCTTTCACACACCCTAACCCTAAATCCCTCACTATTGCACACTTACCTGTCTGCTCCCTAATCCAAAATCCCTCACTATCGCATACTTACCAAGTTGCGCTTACACGTTCCCCTTGTCGGTCTTCCAGCTGTCGGGATTTCAGCATGTTGGTCAACTGCGTTGCCGGTCCTTTCGCGTTCCTCCCCAAGGTCGGCGAACTGACGTTTCGGTAATTTGAAGAGGACCCATATATATATATATATATATATATATATATATATATATATATATATATATAGGTATGAAATTGCATTCCTAAGCATCAAAAGGTCATGTATTCAAATGCAGAAACAGTTAAAAAAATGAGCAGCCAAAATGTTGATGACACAAATTACAAACATGCAGTCAGACACAGTGGCACAAAGAGATGGAGCCCTGCTGGTGACCCAGGTGACCGAGGTTCATTTAGTGGCCTTGGCAATGGGGGAGCCAGACAGTGAGGAGGCATGACCTATGCACCTCTCCCAAGGGGAGGGCAGGGTGTATATGCACTTGAATACACATAGGAAAGTGCAGTTTTCTTAGTGGATCTGAGCAGTGCATCACTCATGCCTGGGGAGAGGGGCAAGGCTACATGAGGGACTTATCCCTTGCAGAAGTTGGGGGACATCATTTATACACAGCACATAGCATATCTATCACACCCTGGTAACTTGATGGGTGCATATGAAGATAGGAATGGGGAGAGAAAAAAAAGAACAAATAATGCATGAACACCCTTTATGGCTGCCTGAATGATGACCCCCTCCCAGTTGGCTCTGGCAGGCAGTGGGGCAAAAACTCACCAAAAATAAAAGAAAATTAGAGGAACATAGATTTTGTGATCCTATCAAAACCACCGAATCACGCATACTATTACAACACATGCAACACACACACACACACACACACACACACACACACACACACACACACACACACACACACACACACATAGACATAGCAAGGGTAGGGTAAAGGGGTCAGCCGCACCAGGCTCAAGGTGTTTGGGGGCACAGTTGGCAGATATCAGTCAGCAGGAAGTGCAGAAATGAAATATAGCTTTTGCTGTCAGGGCTGAAGAACTTACTTCAGTGCATTGTGTGTATTATAAGTTATAGCGAGCCAGTTGCTACAGATCTTGCAAATTTTGATGCAGTTTTTAAATATGGAAAACATTTTTTTGTGTCTCAATACAGTTGAGAGGTGCATAGTCTCAGATGACCTGGTGCTGCTAGGAGAGAGGTGAAGAGTACCAGATTGGGAAACAAACCTTTTTTTCTCATGGGCAGAAGTTTGTTGAACTGCATCAAGTGCAACATGAGATAGCTGTACACACACATACATACAATCACTCACTATGCAGTTACAAAAGAAATGACTATAACATTCTTTCTTGCTCACATACACAAAAACTAAAACAAAACAAAGAAACCTGGAAAAATCAAACTCAGATGTTTCACATGGGGACATTTGATCCCCACAATCGCAGTATGGAACTTTGCCTTTACACACCCAATCGTAAAAAGTCTAATGCCACAGTGACATAACTGTGAAACACAGCATCAAGTGCTATAATCAACACTATATGAATCAACTATAATTTTCCATTGGTTGTTTAATCATCTTAATCAGGACATTAATTCTATATTTGATCAGGTGAACTGAAACCATAGACAGATGGATACATAGGTGGATAGACAGACAAATAGACAGGTGGATACAAAGGTGGATAAATAGATATATAGACAGATGGATACATAGGTGGATAGACAGACAGATGGATACATAGATGGATAGATAGGTAGATAGACAGATCGATACATAGGTTGATAGATAGACGGATACATGGGTGGATAAATAGACAGACAGATGGATACATTGGTGGATAGATAGCGAGACACATGGGTAGATAGATAAATAGATTGATAGATAGATAGATTGACAGATGGATACATAGGTGGACAGATTGATAGATGATAGATAGATAGATAGATAGATAGATAGATAGATAGATAGATAGATAGACATAGGTGGATAGATAGGTAGATTGATAGACAGATGGATAGATAGGTGGATAGATAGATAGACAGATGGATACATAGGTGGATAGATGGATAGACAGGTAGATAGGTAGATGGATACATAGGTGAATAAATAGACAGATGGCTAGATAGAAAGACTGATACATAGGTGGATAGATAGACAGATGGCTAGATAGATAGATAGATAGATAGATAGATAGATAGATAGATAGATAGATGGATGGATACATAGGTGGATAGACAGATAGATATCGATAGATGGATACATAAGTGGATAGACAGATGGATACATAGGTGGAGAGATAGAAAGAAGATAGATAGATATTGATAGATGGATACATAGGTAGATAGACAGATGGACACATAGATGTATAGATAGATGGATACATGGGTGGATAGATAGATGGATACAGAGGTGGATACACAGATGGATACATAAGGGGATAGATAGACAGATGGCTACATAGGTGGAGAGACAGCTAGATAGATAGGTGGATATATAGATAGATAGATGGATGAGTATTTTTTATTGCTTCAGATAACACCTTTCATGAAAAAAACACAGACACTGTGAATCCTAAGTGCATGTCATCACAAACACAAACCACTAATTCACATTTCATAGAAAATTTAATATACAGTAAATATACCCACAAAAGCTTTTTTTGCAGTCGGGCAAGCACCCCTTTACCCCCTTACCTAAATATCCACAGTCATACAGCTGAGGGGAAAAGTGAAAACTGTTCATGCAGTGAATCACTACTGATGCACAAACACAGAATTACCAGGGGCAGGGTCAAGGTTAAGCACATTAGTAAAGTAGTGCAGGGGTTTAAAGCCCTCTTGGCCATTTTAACTAATGCCTATTAAACTTCTTCTTATCATTTACCCCAGCACTACATTTTACCTTAAAAAATCTGTAACACTACCACAATTCAGAAAAGTGTGTATGAATTTATTGCTGGAGTTTTCATGACTGATTGCAAAAGGAAGTTGGTTTCATTTTGTCATGGGTTTTTGTTTTGCTGTTATGTTTTCCATAAGGTGAGTTTCTCTCACTATTGCACTATTGTTCAATTATTTTATATTTGATCATTTAACACTTATATATATATATATATATATATATATATATATATATGTGTGTGTGTGTGTGTGTGTGTGTGTATATATATATATATATATATATATATATACACACACACACACACACACACACACACACACACATATATATATATATATATATATATATATATATATATATATACATATAACACATGGAGATAAATGAGAAAGGGGCATCCCTGATCATAGAAAGAGATACTGTTGTACAACACGTGTAACATGGAAATAATGGAGAAAGGAATATGACTGCCAAGAGAAGGCAGTAACACATATAACAGGGGAAAAAAGAACAAAGGAATGTCTCTCATCAAAAAAGGGGGTATCATTTTACAGTACATACAGCATGGAAGTAAAGGTGAAAGAGACATCACCAACCGGAAACGAATGTATTGTTGCATGACACATATAACATAGACATGAATGAATGAGAAAGCAACATCTCCATCTAGAGAAAGACTGATCTTTGTACACATAGAACATGGAAAGAAATGAGAAAGGATCCTCTCTGACCAGAGAAAGACGTATTTTTTGAGACTTATTTCCCCCAAGCAGTGCCTGCAAATGGTTAGCTGTGAACAGACATCCAATCATGTAAACAAATGTAAAATAAAATAAAAATTCCAGGCAAGCTCAGTATGAACTCTGTAGAAGTTACTATACATACATGGGTTTACCATTTGTGTTACAGAAAAAAAATAAATGGTCGACTTTCTCTGCTGGGCCATGTGTGGAAATGCAGGTCTATTTTCAGAACAGCACATTTTTGTGACATGCACCCTAATAAAATATGAGATGGTTACAACTTATTGTAAGTCCTTCTGCCATTTTGGGATACAGAAATGGTGCTTGAATGGCAACTATCTAGGCTGCTAGAAGAAGCAACAAGCAGCTGTTTTCTGTTGGCTCAGACTGCTTTCAGTCACTGGTGCCTGAGCATCCTGAAAAATCATTCAAATTTGAAAGAGTTCATGGGGGCAATGTGCAACTGCATCTTTATGTTAAATATATTCTTAATGAAACAGTACTCTCCCCTGTTTAGCAGTAACACTGCTAATCAGCCTGCAGTGTGCCTATGTGAATTTTTCTATACATTTTAAAACTGTGTGTGTGCGTGTCTCTTGTGTGTCTGTGTTCTTTGAGGGTTGCAGTATGATGCACTGTATGTGTCTGACTTCACCAAGTGGAAATACTTTACCTATGCTTTTTCTTTCTTTATGTATTTACAACTGGATATCTAAGGTGTACAGAAGCAATAAAATTATTATAATTGGTTGGCATATTTGCATGTGTGTGTGTGTGTGTGTGTGTGTGTGTGTGTGTGTGTGTGTGTGTGTGTGTGTATGTGTGGTATGGTTGAAATGGCTTGACCTTTTTTCATCCGACAATGGACTAAATTGTGTTACTGTAACCTTTATTAATTAATGTATTTAATATATTTATTCATTGTAATTTCATCAGAATCAAACAGCTACAGTTACTGTAACCATCTGTTTGTGCATGCATGTGTGTATTCATATATTTTGGGCGTGTTGCAGTGTGTTGTACTGTACTGTATGTGTTTGACACCAGCAAGTTGAAATACTTAAATATTGTGATTACTTCTTTCTTCATTTACTTGTACAAATTAGATATCTGAGGTATAGATTGGTAATAATGTGAATGTAATTTGTTGGCATATCTGCATATGAAAGTTCTGGATGCAATGGGTTGCACTTTATGCAACAGAAAGTGATTAACTGAAATGCCTTTACTTTTTAACACGTTTATTGAATTATCAATTAAGACATAGGAAAACATACATTTATATAAAATAAAATAAACCATATTAAAATATTCCCACTTGCAGATATTAGAAATTGCATATATCCCTTTGTGTAATTATCATCAATCCAACATTATATAACTTGATCAATTTCTGCCTTGCCTTAAACCTCTAAAACATTAATCTGCATGTATTGTTCCCAAAATTTCTATTTCTGCTATGTAATTTGCTCCTACCCTTTTCTAAAGATCCCACTTCAAGATCTTTTCCTGTTATAATATTCAGTACTTCAAATACGGTTGTTTTAGTTTTTGATTTCCTTTTTCTAGTAAAAGTTTTTTAGCAGTCACCAAAATTAAACTTAACAAGACCATTCTGTGTCTAGGGAATTCAGATCCTGTATCCCAGCTCAAAAATTCCTTAGATATACCCTTTTGCTCACTCAATATTTCTGACAAGAGTATTTTGTAGGGATTTTTTAAAGTCTTCCAACTCATTACACTCCCAGAACATATGCTCCCAATTATCTCTTTCTTCCTCATCACACCTCCAACATTTGCCATCTACCTGAGGAAAAATTCTTTGGAGTCTGCTTGGGGTATACAATAACCTATGCAAACACTTCCAAGCAAATATCTTAAATAGTCCAGACTTTGTTGCATATTTTGGACCTATGCATATTTCTTTCCATTATTTCCTTATGAATTGCTTATCCAAACTCCATTCTCACTGGATATTGTGCAATATTTTATATGCCCTAATAATTATACCTTTTTTAACAGCAGCTTCTGTTCTCTATTAATTCTTTCACTTAGGATTCCCTTATCCCTTTGTCTTTGTGTATCCTCTGATATCAATCCCTGATATTGAAGGCAGTCTCTAGCCTACAGCCCAAATGTCTTCTTGACCTCTTCCCATTCTGTTCCCTTTTCCTGTCTAGCTATTTGCTGCCAGTACCTTGGTTCCTTTGCTAGTTTTCACCAATAAATTCCAGCCCTGTCTTGCCTGTTCTCTGTACCCGTAATAGGAGTCATCCATATCGGCAAAATCTCCTTTCTCCATTCTCAGATTGGCTTAGTTCTTAGAATAATTTCTGATAATTTAAGAATGTAATATTTTCTCACTTTTTTAATTTCTCCAAGTCTTTTGGGTTTCTAATACCATGACAGGAACAGATTCCATTCCTAAGTCAAAGTATGATTAAAGTTCATAAAATTATTGTTTCATTCTTTGATGGTAGCCAGAAGTACCCTTTGCAACACCTACAATGTGCCCAGTAATGGCTGCTATTGCATATGTATTGGTAATATAGTACAATAGTAAATTCTTTTTTTCTAAGACCCGTGACTCCTATTACTAATGGAACTGCATGGCTATCCTTCTTCCAAATTGCCCTTGTTTCTGCCTGTAAATCCTGGTATTTTATGACTTTGTGTTTCTGTGTATCCATAAGACACTGTAGCCAGTGGGTGTAGCAATTTCAATGATCAATGCTACTTTTGTATTCTTTTTATGGACCACTATATCTGGTTTTCGTGTGTCTGTTTTTTTGAACTGTTGGAAATGGGTGATCCCATGTGATATAAACTTCATCATTTTCTATAATGCTTTGTGCCTCATGTTTCCAGTGTTTTTAAGCTACTTCAGTATTGTAATGTTTGCACAATCCCCATTGCAGCAGTCTTGCCACATTCTTATGTCTTTCAGTATACGGTCCTTCTGCCATTAGTATATCATGACCAGTAACAAGATGTGCAACTGTTTTCAGTTCTGTTTTACAAAACTTACATTTGTCTGTTTCTTCCACATGTTTAATGGACTTTGTGAACCAACATGTATGTAGTCCACTATCTTGGGCTGCCAATATTAACCTTTCATCTTTTGGTTTGAATTCACCTCTCCTTAACCATTCCTGTGTTTGATCCTGATCAACATGAGGTTGTTCCAAGAGTTTTCTATACTGCAATTATATTTAAGCATTTTTCATATTTCTTGCCTTCTCATTTGATCCTTCATCTTATATTCTTTTTTTTTGGCACACTCAGTTGCTGCCTGATTTTTATTAACTTCTGGTTTGATTTCTATTCCTGCTTGACAGATATGCTTCTCCTAGACTTAGAAGGGGAGTCATCTTAGATTTATTCTCCTCTTGTTTCAAAATTTCACTATGTTTGGGTCTTGTGAGGTCAGCAGATATGTATGCAGTCCCACGATTGCAGATCTAAACATGTAATCAATTTCAAGGAGGCCCATACCGACTTTGAAATGGGGAATATATAATCTTGGTATGCACTGATTTTTATAAATCATTTGTTGAGCATGAAGCATCCTTCTAGTGTTCTTGTCTAATCTATCCAACACCTTTTGGGGCCAGTCAATCATTCCAAAATGCAAGTTAGGACAGGAAGAACAAATTGGTTTATAGCTTGAATTTTGTTCCAAGATGTCAATGCTGTTTTCAGGATTAATTTAGGTCTTCTAAAATATGCCTTACTAAGTTTTATTCGCACTTGTTCATGTTTTATTTCTGATCCTTCATCTGTTCCCAAATATTTATACACTCCCTCTTGTTCAAGTTCTTTTATATCACATTCTTGGCCCAATCTGGTGTCTTCTTGGTGCTGCAGCTTTCCTGCTTTAAAGGTTGCTTTTGCACATTTATCAAGATTAAATGACATTCTTATATCATCTGAAAATGTTTTGACCACGTGCAGTTGTGTGTTCAGTTCGTCATTTGATGAGCTGTACAGTTTTAAAAAATTTGACAAAGAGAAGATGAGAAGTCTTTACACTGTTGCTTTTTGTGAGTTAAATTATAGTCATGATCTAATCTATTAAGGAGACAGCTTAAGAGGTTAAGGGCAAGGCAAAAGAACAATGGTGACATAGAGTCAGCCTGGAATATCCCTCTTTGGCTTAATATCCCTGGAATAATAATTTGTCCTTTATCATAGCTTAACTGCAAAGTGGTTTGCCACTGTTTCATGTTTGCTGTGATGTAATTTATCAGTGTGGGATGTATCTTATACATTTTTAAGGACTCTTGTATCCATGACTGGGGGATACTGTCAAATGCTTTTTTTGTATTCAATCCATGCCATACTTAGATTCTTCCCCTTTTTACAGTTCTCCACTATGACTTTATTTCACAACAAATGACCCTTTCTCCCATATGACTTTCTTTTATTGCTTTTTTGTTCTATTGCTATAGTTGAGTTTTCTTCTAAGTGACTATAAACTCTGTTGGCATCAATTTCAGTTTATAGTTTATACTTCGTTGGAAGGCAAGTTATTGGACTATAATTTTTAGGGTAGCTTGCAGGTTCACTCTTAAATAGGAGCATTGTTTTTCCTGTTGTTAGCCAGGTTGATATCTGTTTGGAGTGCGCATATAAATAGTCCTTACTCATGGCTAAATCTTTGTGCAAAGATGTTAATACTTTTAACCAGAAGTTAGGTACTGCATCTGGGCCAGGGGTTTTCCAGTTAGAGGCTTTTCTTAACTTTGTTTCAATCTCTCTGGATGTTACTTCATCCCATTTCATATCCTGTACCTTTGAAAGTCTTATTCTTTCTTTTACTTCTTCTAGCCATTTAATATCTTTGTTATGCTCCACAGGCTCTTCATAAATACTTCTCCAAAATGTATCTATTTCTTCTTTTTTTGGTGGCCTTTTGATTCCTTTTACCTTGTTTCCCAATTCTGTATAAAACTTTTTTGGGTCATCAATAAATTGCTTATTTTGTACTTTTCCTTTATATTTATCTGTGTATCTTCTAAGTTTTCTGCCTGTGCTGATATTTTCAGTTTATTATTTGTGATAGTACATGATAAATCCTGATCCATTATAATACTATGCATTGCTTTTATCACATTTATCTTTCTGAGTATTTTTGTTGATCTTTTCCCTCTTTTATATTCTTTTAACAGTTATACTTCTTGTCATAATTGCTGTATAATTTTCTCTATTTGATACTTCCATGATGGTATTCAATTTCTCCTCTTCCTTTCCCTTACTACCCTGGGTTCTTGTGGTAGAATTTTATCTGTTATAACTTTAGCTGCACAATAATATATCCTGTTTACTTCTCTTATATTGCATGGCTCTCTATGGATAGTCCAAATTACTATGTTCATTTGTTTTATTAAACTTCCAACTTTTGGGGTTTTACTGACCTTCTGCAGTCTGTTTCTTTCATTGATCTTAATATGTCTATCTATCTCTGTTAAATCAAGCAACACTTCACTTAGCTCATTTTCTTCTAAACTGAGAGCACATTTTTTGTTCTCCATTTCCTGCGGGCATTGTATAGAAAGTTCTATAGCATCTTCCTGTGGCACAGTGGCACATTCTCTTCAGTTTCCTCCTGTGTCATCCATTGCTCTGTCATATGGGATCTCACTGGCCTATCACTCCTCAACATTGACTAAGTCAGAGTTGCCACAGTTTCCTGTTACTTTCATTGCTGTCCAGATTCAAGTGAATGTTTATGCTGGTTTCTTGTGAAAGGCCCCAAAATATCATCATATGGCAACTGACCTCTTGCTTCCCGTTCCACTGGTTTCTCCCTAATTTGGATATCCATTGATCTATCCTGCCAGAAAACACCATAGCAGGATGGATCAATGGATTTTCTACACTGAATCCATCACTTTGCAGGTACTCCATAACCTCAGTTTCTAATTCTTTAACGTCTCCATTATTAATGTTGTTTTCTACTTTTCCTCTTTGTCTTCTTAATTTTTTCTATTGTAAAGTTTTCCACGTCTGGATTCCTTTGCCTGTATTTCTCTTCAAATATCTTTGTTGCTTCATTTTTTTGTATTGCTTAGTGTGCCTTTCTCCTTTGCATAAATATTACACCATATTAAATCTCTTTTCCATCATGCTGTGATGTAATCTGTGTTAGACCTTGTACTCCAAATCAATACAATGTACAATGTTTTCTCCCTTTTAATTTCTCCAAATCTTTTGGGTTTCTAATACCATGATGGGAATAGACCCCATTCCTATGTCAAAGTATGATTAAAGTTCATGGAGTTAGTATTGTTTCATTCTTCAATGTCAGCCAGAAGTACTCTTCTCAGCACCCACAATGTCCCCAGTAATAACTCTTGCAATTTGAATGGAGTTACATGCACTGGTAACATATCTAAATATGATTGTAGATTATTTTTTATAAAACCTGTTACTCCTACTACTACTGAGACTGTCTGGGTATCTTTCTTCCATATTGCTCTTGCTTTTGCCTGCAAACCCTGATATTTTATGCCTTTGTGTCTGTCTGTATGCAAGACACTGTAGTCGGTGGGTGTAGCGATTTCAATGATGAAAGCTATTTTTGTCTTCTGCTGTTGTTATTGTCCTTAAGGATCTTAAAATGCCTTTTCTTTGGTCATTATTCATTAATTAGATAACTGTCAGTCATCTAAGGGGTAGTGAGTCAATAAAGTAGCTGTAATTGACTGTTTTGTGTGTGTGTGTGTTTGTGTGTGTGTGCGTGTGTGTGTGTGTGTGTGTGTGTGTGTGTGTGTGTGTGTGTGTGTGTGTGTGTGTGTGTGTGTGTGTGTGTGTGTGTGTGTGTGTGTGTGTGTGTGTGTGTGTGTGTGTGTGTGTGCACAGATATATATGTATATATATATATATATATATATATATATATATATGTATATAGTATGTATGTGTGTGTGTGTGTGTGTGTGTGTATATATATATATATATATATATATATTTAGTATGTGTGTTTGTATGTAACAGTTGTCCCTTTCTCTTATATCCATGTTATATGTTTTGTACAATGATACTTCTTTCTTATGTTGGAAATGTTCCTTTATCCTTTATTTCCATATTCTGTATGTTGAACGATGCCACCTTCTTCTTCTTTGCTCAAGGATATTCATTCATTTATTTTTCTTTATTTGCAGTTATATGTGTTACAATAATACCTCTTTTTTTTCTTTGGGAATATTCCTTTCTCCTTCTGTCCCATGTTATGTGTGTTGTACAATGACGCGTCTTTGGTCACGGATATTTATTGTGCCTTCATTTCCATGCTATATGTATTGTAGAATGCCACCTTCTGGACTAGGCTGCTCTTTTCTCCTTCACGTCCAGTGGGCTGCAATGATATGTCCTTCTCTGTTCAGAGATGCTCCTTTCTCTATTTTGTCTATGTTATGTGTCTTGTTCTATGATACCTGATTCTCCGGTCAGTGATTTTCCTTTCTCCAACATATATATTGCATGTCTCGTGGAATGTTTTTTTTTCTTTGGTCAATGATATTTCTTTCTCCTTTATTCCCATATTATTTGAGTCATACAATGACAGCTTCTTCTCTGATAGGGGATGTTCCTCTCTCCTTAATTTCCTTGTTATATGTGTTGTACAATGATTCATATTTCTCTGTTTGGAGGTATAACATTCCCTTTTATGCACACATTGGCAGGATATGTTTTTTTCTCCTTTATTTGTACATTTTATGTGCTGTAAAATCATACTGTCCTTCTCTGGTTAAACTGTTCTTTTTTCCTTTATTCCCTTATTATACGTGTTATGCAATAATACCTCCTTCTGTCACTGGGGACAATAAGAGATGTTCCTTTCTCCATTTCTTCCATCTGAATTGTGTTGCACATTGTTCTTCCTTAGTTCATCAGAGGTTTTATTATTTATTTATTTATTTATTGACATTTACTGACCGAGAAAGTCCACTGGGCTCAACGACCCATTTTCAGTGGAGACCTGGGGAGAAACGCTCCATACAGTCACAGAAATTTTTACATAACATCAGCTTAATTTTGAAAGTCAAGAAAGTTTTTACATAATACAAATTGATACTATTAAAGTGTACTGCTCACTGATAAGGTAGCGGTGAACAAAAATATTCAAGTCAATGGAAAAAAATCACACCGCTACTCCACAGCTATTTCAAATATATAGTAATTTATTAAAAATGTTAAAATTGCTTTTACTTGTGTTTAAATGCAGCAGCATTCTTATTGAGAAGAAGTTGGACTATTTGGTGGTTAACCAAACACTCAGGAACACTTTTTGAAAGCAATTTTAACATTTTTAATAAATTACTATATATTTGAAATAGCTGTGGAGTAGCGGTGTGATTAATACAAATTGAAGTAGATATACAAGACAAATATATATTATAGAGGTATACAATAGAAGAAAATAAATCCAGTGTGTTAAATTTTAGTAATTCTGTTTGTATATTCTCATAAGTAAGAATACTGTATTCTCATAAGTAAGAATACTGTTTAATCAATTCTGTTTATGCAGCCATAGAAATAAAGAAAGCAAGAGAGATTGGATATGAAGACAGATAGTGTAAACTGCAACTATATTAAGTTAGTAAAATTATTTGTGGTGTATAGTGGCCAAAATATTTAAGGTGGTTTAATCATATGACTACAAAAGCAGCCAAGGTTATTGAGATAGAGTTCTTTTAGTGCAAATTTAAATGGTTTTAAAGAGTCTAGCTGAGTAATAGAGAGAGGGAGTGCATTTCAAAGTTTGGCAATGGCATGGGAATAGAGACATTGTCCAGCTCTTTTTTTGGGTTTAGTTGTGGTTAAGAGTTGATTGTTAGAGGAACTAAGATGCCGAGTACAGGTGTGTGTTTGTATTATAGTTTAAAGGGATGGGCAGTAGTTTGGATTATTTAGTAATTTGTGGCTGACAGTAAGTTGGGAGTAATGCAGGTAATGAGGGAACTCAAACGAGTTTATAGATTTAATGGCCAAGCAAAGATGTGTGCGAGTTGTCATGTTGGAGACAAGCTTAGCTATTTTATAGTAGCACAACTGCATTACTTCCTGTTATATGCGTTACATGGTAATACATGCTTCTGTGATCCAAAATGTTCCTTTCACATTTATTTTCCATGTTTCTTGTGTTGTACAGTGATACTTTCTTTTCTAGTCAGAGATGTTCATTTTTTCTTTATTTCCCTGCTATATTTATCTTGTAGAATAATACCCTCTTCTCTGGTCAGAGATTTGCCTTTCTCCTTTATTTCCGGGTCTATATTAGATCAGTGAATGCTTAAAAAAGTGAACGCTGATTGATTGAACTTATGTAAGCGAAAGCTTACAATCTCAAACTCTCAGATCAATCCTAGGGAAAAAAAATCACTGATCCAAAACACATACAACACAAGCACACCAAACAAACAGCAATCCACACTCATACACCTAAAATCTGACACCTAATCCTACACTAAACTATGCACACACCACTAACTATCCACTTACCATAACCCAAACCCTAACCCTAAGGTCCGTCACTATCGCACACTTACTTCACCCGCTCCCTAGCCCTAACTCATCTAAACCCGCCCTAACCCTCACTTCCACACAATCGCACACATACCTAACCTGCGCCCTAACCCTAACTCACCTAACCCACCCTAACACTCACATCCACACAATTGCACACTTACCTGAATCCGACCCGTAACTTTCCACCAAAGCACTGAAAATACCAAAGCAACAGAAATGGACAACTGAATGATTTCCTTAGGAAAAAATTTGGGTTTCTGTTGCTTCGATATTTTGAATATTCGCTTAAATAAGTTTGATCAATCAGCATTCGCTTTTTTAAGCATTCGCTGATCTAATATAGACCCTTTATTTCCAGGTTATATGTGTTTTAAAATGATATCCCCTTCTCTGATTGGGGATATTCATTTAACCTTTATTTCCATATTTTATGTGATATACTATATCTCCCACTCTTCTCAGACATGTTTCTTTCTGCTTTATTTCCAGTGTTATATGTGTTGCATAGTCAAACCTCCTCTGGTGTAAGATACTCCTTTCTCCTTTATTTCCATCTTACAGCATTGTACAATGATTCTTTATCATATGTCAGAGGTATTTCTTCTTCTTTATTGCATATCTGTTGGTACCTCCATTTCCTTTCAAGGATATCCCTTTCACTGTTATTTGCATGTTATATGTGTTACATAATAACACCTCATTTTCTGGGCCTAGATGTTCCTTGCTTATTTATTTAAATGTTATAATAATAATAATAATAATTTATTTATTTATTTATTTAGTTGAAAAGCTGTTCATCAGGATGAGATGCTGATTAACATGACTCATTTCAGGTCCACACAGGAAAAGGGGAAAACAACGGAATGTCATAAAATAAACAAAATTCTAATACAATTATTGCATTTATTTATTTACTTATTTGAACTTTTTAAGTGGGTAAATTAATTGGTTCAAGGACCCTTTTCAAGCATAACCAGGGCTGAAATGCAGATACACACCAATAAAATACTAACATGAGTTAAAGCAAGATTATGTACATACATGAATAAAAACACAAGATCATAGTTTACTATTAGTCTAAACTGCATCTGTATATACAGTAGATGCAAGAGCTGTAGCAACAACAATCCATAAAGCAGTTAGTAAACAATTTAGCATTGCAGTAAAATTAACAGAAACTAAGTAAAGAAGTTTATTTACATCTTTACATTTGGTGCAATGGTACCAATAACGGCAGATGTTGTATGGTGTAGTTAAGCTGTGTTTGTGAAAGGAAAAGATGGTTAATCCATGAATGACCAGTAATAGGAATACAGAGCATAGTGTATGCAAAAGTCTGTAAGAGATCATTAGCCTGTCTATTGTGCAACTACATTTCTTTAGTTTAGCAAACTGAGAATTAAAAACCTTCTATTTCAAGATTGTCAGTAGTTTTTATTTCTTCCAGATATCATTCCAGTAAGTAGGAACTATTTTAGCAAATGCTGTTTCAGTGATTGCTAATTTAAATGGAGGCCTGGCTGGCTGTTGTCTGTCAGCACTTCATTGACAGATGAACTGCTGTCTCTAAAAAGCTGTCTTTTTAATAGTGGGCAATCATTATCATTGAGCAGTTTAATAATGGGGATGCTCTATCTTGCATTGGGAGCCATTTATATTTTGTTACAGTCCTGCAGTGGCGATTTATGTATTTGACAAGATGGACAAACCTGAAAACTTTACTCTCTATTGCCTGAATAAATGTTTTGTTTTGAGAAGATGGGGGGGGGGATTATCAGTAGGGCGTCCTTAAGTCTGGGTATCTGCACTAGGTGAGCAAATCTGAGATTTTGTAGGAGACTTTAAACTGTGATATTACTTCGTTGAAAGGTAAATTAAAAATGCTGGTTACTGCCACAGCATGCTTGCTTATAAAAAAGATAAGTAAATGGATAAATAATGACAGAGTGAGGAATAACCTTCTATGTGTAAAATCCATATAAACATAAAATCATCTCAAGATGCAACAGAAATAAACAATGGTGTATGCATATTACTTTTAATAACTTCATTCCAGAACATGTTGTGAGCAGCATACTATCATATACAGCCTAATACATAACTGCATGTGATAGTCATATTATTAATAATACGAGGCAACTTAGAAACTATACATAGTAGATGCCATCAAAAACATGAGACCATATAAGAACTATTATCAACCAAAGTGATACTTGGTATAATAAGGTCAGTGCATAAACAAAGGTGTATATCTGCATATGTATAAAAATGTGTATATAAATGTAGTGTCTTAATAAATATATGTATCTAAATATAAAAGAATGAATGAATGATAAATAAATAAATGAATAAATAAATAAGTTACCATTAACATTAACAGTATTACAATATAAAATGAATAAGTTACCCAAAAATGTGATATATGTATGTGTATGTATATGTATGGGAACAAATATCAGAGCACATTGAATTCTTAAAATTTCAGAAGTGTGGTCTGATAGATGCCCTTTCATTTAAACCATGACCTTTATCAGCTCTTAGGAAAATAATTGATTCATGATGTCACCTCCTCTTACATTAACATTCATTTTCTCCAGCACCCTAAACATGAACTTGTGTTCAGGACTTGTTTGTGTCACATGCTTGGCCAATGCATTCTGCAGATTACCTTTCTTTATATTATAACAGTGTTAACATAGAAACATGAACACTACATTAATGTAAGAGGAGGTGACATCATGAATCATACCGAAGATAGAGAAAGTAGGTGGATTATTTTGCTGAGAGCTGATAAAGGTCATGGTTTAAATGAAAGGGCATCAATTCAATGTGCTCTGATATTTGTTCCCATACATATATTCATTTTATATTGTAATACTGTTAATGTTAATGGTTTTAGTTTATATTTAGATACATATATTTATTAAGACACTACATTTATATACACATTTTTATACATATGCAGATATACATCTTTGTTTATGCACTGACCTTATTATACCAAGTATCACTTTGGTTGATAATAGTTCTTCGACTTGTATATGGTCTCATGTTTTGATGGCATCTACTATGTATAGTTTCTACATGTTCTTATATTTACTTCAATTTTTATTGTTTCTTATGGAATGAAGTTATTTTAATTTTTAAAAGTAATATGCATACACCATTGTTTATTTCTGTTGCATCTTGAGATGATTTTATGTTTATATATTTAGTTTTTAGGTTTTATAAAGTTGGTTGATTAATTAACATGCAGATATTTAAAGCACATGGTTCCTGTGCTTCCTGTTTGTGATCTGAAGAAGCTACTAGTTAGTGGTTTATCTGTGTAATAAACTGAATTATTTGTCTCAGAAGATTTTACACATAGAAGGTTATTCCTCACTCTGTCAACGCTTGCTTGAGTCATTTATCCATTTGTGATATTACTTCATTCACTATTGATTCTGTGTGTGTGAGGTAACTGTCAAACTCTGACCCAATGGAAGGCCAAAATATTTTTCTGATGTGGAAATTTATAATTTATAGGTTTGTAGGTGTTTACTCGGCTAATGACCACAAGGGCCTTTTTAAGCCTAGCCATGCATCCCAAATCATTGACAAGTTCTGATAACCTTGGTACGTGTAATGGCAGATGAAACATTTACAAGCTAGGGCCTGGGAGATGAACCAGTTACAGGTTGCCTGTGTCCTTTAATTACTTTGTTATACTTTTTTGTGACAACTTAGTTGAGGGAGATCCCAAGACATGTCATTAATCAATAAAGAGAAAAAAAAAGTAGTCTTAAGCTAGACCCTTTGTGGCACACCAGAAGGTATATATGAGTTTTATGTGTGTGGCTTAGGGAAAACTTTATTGCTGCCGAGGTTTATAACTGTATAGTGAAACTGGTGCTGTTCTACTAAGGAGTTTAACTGTGTGATGATAGGTGGACTTTGTTAGAGCAACAATGAATTTAGGATAACTAGCCCACTAGGAAAGAATACTAATGTGCAGTGATGCTGTAGGTGGATGAAATGGAGTAAAGTAATATGGGACAGATAGTACATTTATCACAAATAGTTGGTGTATTAGGTTGTTTGAATTTAAAAGAATGAAGAAAGCTGATGGAATCATATTCAGTGATGGGGTGATTGAGTATGAACTGTAATTGTCGGGCTAGTGGGGTATACTTGCAGCAATGTGTATAGATAGAGGTTAATGAGTAGTCAGGCTACAGAGAAGTTAAGAGAGGGGAGCAGTAATTAATAAAATACAGTATATTACGCAAGTGGGATGCGATTGTACATTAAAGAAAGGCCAGAATAGACAGTATAGCAATTAGAGTAGTATGGTATACTACCATGGCATTATGGTATCAAAAAAAACATTCTAAATGAAATGTGAAGCTAAAAAGTTGTATATAGTAAATATCAATAAACAAGAGCAACTAAATGTACTACTGCATGCTTTTGTTTTCAGTGAGTTTATTTGTTTCTTATTCAACTCGATGGCATTATGGTATGTTAAGCTGGGGATAAGAATCTACAGTTAGATAGAGGAATGGGGGAAATGATGGAAGTAATGTAAGTGGTGTATCAAGTTAGTGTTATTATATGTGGGTAGGGGAGGAGCTATCATTGTGGGAAGTTATGATTGGTGGTATTAAGGAAGGGTGAGGTTAAATAGGTGTAAAGGCAATGATGCAGGGATGGGTGGGATGGGGGATAGGTGAGAAAACCACATCTGAACAAAGAGAAGCTGGGTGGAGTGGGTTATACTTAGGTTATCAACTTTGCCATAAACAATCTGTTAGCCTGAATGTGTGCAGTCTTCTCTGATCACCCAGACTCATTGTCTGTAAGGGAAATATCTAACAAAGAAGTGATAAAAATGGTTGACCAACTAAGTATGGGAAGTATAAGACGGGCTGTGGGAAGGTTTTTGAATATGAAGGTGAGATTCAGTTTGCTCTCCATCTTAATTAAATTAGCCTATTCCCTGAGAGACAGAAAAGCAAACCAGCAGTTACAGCACACCTGCTACCATCAGCAATTTACAATATGTTGGAGCTATGAATGTGGGGAGCCTAAGGAGGGACAGTAAGTAATTTGCTGTGATTAGGAGACTGAGTACCACAAACTAGCATATCAGGTGCTAGAAACTGTTGTTGGGAAGAAAGGGATAATTAAAGTAACATCTTATGGCAAACATCTGAAAACGGTACAAACCTAGTCATAGGCATTAATGCTATCCATTACAGAATTGCCATAGGCTTATCCCACAGACTGACATTGTCTCCTTATCAGATTGCCCTTGCCTTTTACTATTTTTGAGGATCCCAGCATAACTTTGGACTGCTCTTGTACAGTAATTCTGTCTGGGCTGCAGTAATAGCAAGCTCCCCTTTCTGTACTGTTCTTGTTGTTCTTCAAGCAACTACAACATGTAATAAAGGGGAAAATAAGACAATAATAAAAAAGTAAAAGCCAAAAGAAAGAACAAAGGCTACAGTAGGTAAATAGGAAACAAGAAATATACTTTAGTAAAACAGTTAGTATGTGCTAAAGGGTAATAACATTATAAGCAAGCAGAAAGGGATGACAACATAAGGAGAAAACAGAAACTGTGTTCCTTCTATATGAAAAATGTTGCTAAGAAAGTGTAGAATAGTCTAGAAGAAAGTGGCTGAGTGAGTGAAGAGAAGAAGGTATGGATAGGTCTAGTAATGTGTCCACTTCTTGTGAATGACTTCATATGAGTGATACTATTAAAATTGTTAATTTGCAGGAAAGATTTTGATTTTGAGAATAGCGTCTTTCTAGAATTAATGCTGGAATAATTAAGTAACAGTTGATTAATAGCACTCTTCCATCATGCCTTTTTAGTAATAAAGAGAAGAATTTTTGCAGTATCATAACTGAATAGCAGAAGAGAATAAAGGAATATTGTGAAGATGGAAGGATGGAAGATGGAAGGAATACTTCCATCAGCTTCTGAATGATGAAAACCCCAAAAAGTACACTGCCCCAGACATAGCCCACAATGAAAGAGGAAGAAGAGCCCATCCTAGCTGAAATAAGACCACCCTAAGGAAAGTCAGAGGAAGCAGTAGGCTCAGATGAGATCACAGCAGATATGATCAAGCTGCTGGGTGAGTTAGGGGGGAGTAGCTCCAGAGAGTAATCATAGCAGTAAGGAGAGAACAGTGCTTCCCAAAAGACTGAAGAATAAGCTAGTGTACAAGAACAAAATGGACGTTTACACCTGTGGGCAGTGTAGGGGCATCAAACTCCTGTCACAGTGCATGAAAATGCTGGAAAGGGTGACTGATAAATGAATATGCAGATTAGTAGAAATTAAGATGGGCTATAAGAAGTTTTGATTCAGACAATGATGTAGTACAACTGACGTGATGTTTGCAATGAAGCAGATAGTTGAGAAAAAATAGAGATGAGGGAAGAAGTCCCACTGAGCATTCCTAGACTTGGTGAAAGCATATGACAAGGTCCCAGTAAAGCTGATCTAGGCAGTCCTATGGTCTTCGAAAACCCAGAAACATGAGTAAAATTAGTGCAGGCTATGTACAAGGACCCAATGACTCAAGTATGAACAGTGTTTGGTCTCACAGAGGGGTTCCCAGTGGGAGTGGGTGTGTATGTGGGTTCACCTCTGTGCCCCCTACTGTTCATACTGGTGATGGACTACATTAGCAAACATGTTGGAGGGGACAGATCAACAAAGCTACTGTATGCAGATAATTGGCATTACAAGCAGACTCTGAAGAAGAACCTCAGCAAATGGTAGGGGAAATGGAATGTAAACTGAGGGCACACAAGATAAAATAGAGTACAGTCAATATAACTGTCATGGCAGCAAATGGGGGAATCAGAAGTTCAAAAGTCAGACAGAAGGGAAAAAAGTAGAACAGGTTAATAGCTTCAAGTATCTGGAAGGTTTAGCTGAGTAGAAGGAAAGTCCGAATGAGGAGGACAAATCTATAATCAGAGAGGTTGCAACAAACTGGCAAAGAGTGTTGGGGGTGCTGTGTGAGAGAAGAATGCCAAAGAAGCTGAAAAGTAATGTATGGTGCAGAAACCTGGGCAGTGAAGGTAGAACAGTTGAGGAAGCCAGAGGTGATGGAGATGAATTGTATGAGATGGGTGATAGGATGCACACTGCAGAACAGGCAAAGAAATGAGGGCATCAGAGCAAAAGCCAAAGTAGCTCCAATTGCATAGAAGATCAAAGAGAACAGATTAAGGTGGTTCAGGCACATGTGCTGGAAAACAAAGACAGTCAGGTGACAAAGATTTGGGAGAGACAGGGGAAAGGAAGAGGAAACAAGGATGTCCAGCAAAGAGCTGGATTTGCGCAGTCAGATATCTGTCAAGGAAGACAGGAGAGTGTCAATGAACTGAGAGAGAGAGAGAGAGAGAGAAAGAGAGAGAGATGGTGACAGTTACTGTGACACCCTGATCTCGTGAAGTAAATGGGAAAAAGGGGGCTTGATGATGATCCCTATCAGTTAATCGAGTTTTCAGAAACGCAAGATGATATGATCAAATTTTTGTAACCTGAAGCTTTTGAATGATGATCGTGGTACAGTGAGGATTGGAAAATTTACCATTTTCCTCAATGTAGTGCAACCTCAGAGTTGGTATTTTTAATTTGCAGGAGTGTGGGGGTACAGATCCCACATGGGGATGCAGGGGGGCAAGCCCCCTGCAAAAAAGAAAAAAAAAAGACTGATTTTTGTGTTTTTTTTTCTAATGTTTGAGTTTTCAGAAATTCAGTCATATTGTCTTGCCGATAGGAATTTCGAGTTTCTGAAAATTCAATCTAGTAACATAGATCCATACACACACACACACACACACACACACACACACACACACACACACACACACACACACACACACACACACACACACACACACACGTGCGTGTGTGTGTATATCTATTTTTGCATATGTCAATAATTATGTAATTTTTTTAAAGTATCAGTAAATAACATACACCTACCTAAATCAGCTATACCACAAATAGATACTTAAGATGTTTCTCAGTTCACTAATACAGATTAATGCTGCATCCATTCTGTACTGAGAAAGCGTGGGGAAAGGCATATTACAAATAGCTGATATTGCCACAAAGAACCATTTCAGAAAATAATACATATGAAGCCTTGGTGAGTTCATAAACTCATTTATTTGCATTAATAATTGTGCTGATATATTTGTGCATGTGTATTAAATTATTTGTGTGCGTGTGTTCACATCCTACTTGCACTGTATATTTACAGTGGATTAGTTCATACCTCTTCATACCTTTGTCTTGCTGTGGTCATTATATAAACTACAAAATATGCAGTTTTACATTACTCTTTGCTGTTACTTCTATACTGCAATTCTTACACATTCATAAGTAAGTGTGGTATTTGCAGTTTAGAGGTTTAACTATTTTCTCAGTTCTGCAGTACTTATAAAAAAGGATTTACCAAGAGGGGCTATGAAAAATGTAGGCAAGTCCACTGAGACGTTTTTCTTCATTTCTCTTATAATGAATGTCTTTGAATAGCCTTCAAGGTAGGCTGACTATCTGGAGGTCATAACCAGTCACTGCAGTATGGCAGCAGGATATGCAGAAGTGTATGCTAATGTCTGAATATTAAAGCACTTGAAATGCAGTAGTTACAGGGTTACTTCTGGCTTCCTTTCAGGTATGATTAATGGGAAAATGCAAGCAGCAGTATCACTCAATGGCATGCATTAATCAGGAGTCAGAAACCAGCATTAGCACACTATTAACAGCCATTCTCCAGAGGCCCAATGTATTCAAGCCTGCTGCTAGCACACCGTCATCAAGTATAAGTAAAACAACGCCTTCTTTAAGAAA